>NW_010366164.1:562862-583030 GCF_000414095.1 Morus notabilis
ATATATATATATATAGAGAGAGAGAGAGAGAGAGAGAGAGAGAGAGAGAGAGAGAGAGAGAGAGAATTATGACTTACCAACAAGTTTGATATCTGTGATCTCAACCAACAATTTGGCGATGAAGCGAGTCGAAGAAGAGGCCGGAAGGACAAAAGATGTTCGGCGATGACGCGGCGAAGGAGGCGATCGCGATCACCGCGATGCTCAGTAGCAGGATGCGCATGTTAGTCATTGCTCTGACTGGCGCAGGAATGTTGTTTGTGGGTGGTGAGAAGTGTCTTACGCCTCGTTGAGTTTAATAATGATTCAAATTTTTAATTTGAACTAAGATGTAATTTTATGTGAGAGTTTTTAATTTTTTTTAATGTGATTTTTTTAAGAATTTTTAACTGTAGCAAAATGAGAATTGAAAATTAGAATCGGTGAAATGAACGACGAATTAGATTAACTCATATCTTAGATTTGAGATTGATTTGCTTCGTTGATAATGTTGAGGACTACTGGCTGATAGTAATTTCGACTCGATGGTCTACTAGTCACAACTCGCAAGTGACAACCACTGTCGTTTATAGAATTATTGATGTATTAATTGTTAATTGGATTTAAAGGGTAATTTGTATAATTTATGTTTCAAAAGTAGGAATTATGTTGACATATAAGGTACAAGATGATAAAAACTATTTTATTTTATTAGGAAAAGAACTATAATTTTTTTTAACAATATTGAAACACAACACAATATGAATTCAGCACTAGAGAATAGAAAGCAAGTTCCACACTATTGGATGTAAAAATTGGTCACACTTTTTTTTATTAATTATGGTGCTAAAAATAAGTGGTATTTTTAAACATTTTTTATAAAATTTTTGGACCATAGTTTTTAGGTTGATACAAATCATTTTTTAATTCAAATTTTAGAGTAAAAGATCTGAATTCTACATCTTGTGATGGAGTTAGATGTGCAATTACTGTTAAGGAACCACGTATCGGTGCGAATCTTGTACTTACTACTTTGTGTAGCATTAGATAACTACTTTCATAGTTCGTTAAAAATTATTATTTTATAAGGCTCAATAAAAAAGTATGGAATCTCATAAATAATCTTCAAACTTTATCAACAATCTCACCCGAATCTCTAACTTTTAAACATCTCAAACTCATCGATGAGGGAATATTTGTTTAGAATAAAAATTAGGGAAAACAAATTTAGTGTCATTTGCAGTATCTTACCATTTATGGTTATACCTTTTTTAGGCTTCGTTCAGTTCGCCTATTCAAGTTTTCAATTCGGTTAAGATGTGATTTTATGTTAAAGCAAAATTTTAACTGTATCATAAAAGTTAAATGTGACTGTTTTTGAGAGTTTTTAAGTGTAATAAAATTAGAATTAAAAACTCAAATCGGTGAAATGAATGCGACCTTAATGAATTGAAGACGGAGTTTTTATTTAATTAAAATAAACATAATAATAATAATTTTGAAAGATAATAAACTATACATATACTAAAGGAAAGGAAGGGTTTCACTGTTCATGCTACAATGCTATGAACAGTGTCTTTTCCGTTCTGTCCTTCTGAATGTGCAATTACTATATTGCCCTTTCTTTCATCTTCATTTGTTTTGGTTTATTTTTCAGTTGTTTCACTTTAGTTGACTTTTCTAATTCTCTCTGTTTTGGTCTTCTGTCTTCTACAAGCTTCTACGTCTTTCTTTTTTCTCTTTTCTTTTGGAGCAAAATTTCTCGCTTGCACCGTTTCTTCTCGATTTGTTTCGACAAATATTCTTCTTTTTTCTACCATTTCTTTTCTTTTGATCCTGTGATTTGGGTTTTGTTGTTTTCCTCATTTTTGCACTAAGATGGTTTTTAAATTTTTTTTCCTCAGATAGTTTTTTGTTTCTTCATTTTTTTTTTGCTCGATCTGTTTGGACATTTTTTTTTTCCTTCTACTGTTTCTTCTCTTCTCATCTTTTTGGGTATTTTAGGTTCTCTTGATTTCTTCATTTGTGTACTAATATGGTTTGTTATTATTTTTAGATATATTTTGGCAAAATTTTCCTTTTTTTCTTTTCTTCTCATCTTTTTGGGTCTTTTAGGTTTTATTGTTTTCATCTTTTCTGCACTAAAATGGCTTTTAAAATTTTTTTTCGTGATATAGTTTTTCATTTCTTCATTTTTTTTCGATCTATTTGGACATAAAATTTTTTTATTCTATCGTTTGTTCTCTTTTGATCTTTTTAGGTTTTTTGGGTTTTCTTGATTTCGTCATTTGTGTACTATTATGGTTTGTAATATATATATATATATATAAATTTTTGTATTTACTTGATTTTTTTCCCATCTTTTTCATGCTGAGGCATTTGCAAATGTTTTTCTTCCCATGTCTTTTTTTCAATCCATTTCAAAATTTTAGCAATATCTATTTTTCTTAATTTTTTTTGGTCTTTTGTCTTTTTTCATTGTGGCAGGTTATCTTAATTAGTTGTTATTCTTTTTGATTTTTGTAAGACTTTTACTATCTAATCGTGTTAATTTTGTGGTTTGACACGTGTTTTTTCTCATTAAGTAGCTTTGTGTAATGGAGATTTGATATGTTACTGTCCGTTGCTTATTGGCTCCGTTTTGCGGTGGTTTTGCTTCTTGCGGACAGCTGCCATTGAGTAATCATGTTTTTAATATATCTATTTTTGCAGAAATTTTTATCAGAGATTGAGCGAAAATGTGATGTCGTTGTCCATATATAATATGCAAAATTTTGTTGCTATAATTTCTTACTTTCTTTTGCATATTCAGTTCATGTCTTTTCCTTCCTCGATTTTGAATATAGCGTTGTTTAATCGGATTTTCTTCTATTCGGAATATTAGTTTTTCTACTACATGTATCCTATTCACTGTGTTTCCTCGATCGAGGTATTGAGTTTTATTTTCTTATATATATTTTGTAGTTGTTATAAAGTACTTATTTATGATGTTTTCCTAATTCATTATCTAAATTTGGTAATTATTTGATTTATTTGTTTATTTCAATATGTATTGATGCTATGCTATTATTTGTTTATTCTATTTTTTGTTTTGTTTTGTTGTTTAGTGTTTCAGTTACCTAAAATATTGTTATTTCTGTAGAAGTTAGGTTCATACTTTACTTTCTTTCTTGTTTTGGCAACATTTTTTTTCTTTTTTCAAAGTTTTTTTTTTTTTGGTGATGATGTTGTTATTTTTCTTTTGTTGTCAACATATGTTGGGTGATTGTTATTACAGACTTGACTGTTATTGATGTTGTCCTTATTATTTTGGAATTATGTCAATATATTTTAATATGTTTTTCATTTTAATTTTATTGTTATTTCGTAAGTCAGGGTTTTTTGATTTCTTTGTGCCATTTTGTGGTGCTTATTTTTCAAAATTTTGTCTGATTTTCACTTTTAAGCACTTCAATTTTTATAAACTGTCATTCTATCGTACTGTGCTTAGTTTTTTACTTCGTTTTTTCTTCTTAAATATGTTGTTTTTGTCGTTCCAGTGTATATTGTTATTCTAAACTATAATAATTTTCCTCATTTATAGTATAAACTCCTTAATAATATAGCTGGCAGCTATGTACATTGTTAGGTCCTGTTTCAGTTACCTATGATATATGTTGTTGACAATAAAAGATTATTACCTGAACTAAATATTTTATATACTATTTTCTATTTTTTTTAATTCTTTTTCAATTTCCTTATGTTTTCTACTTATTGATAGTGTAATATGAAGGCTTTTTTTTTTTTTTTTTTTTTTTTTTTTTTAAGATTTTTTTTTTTTTTTTGTTTATAGAGATTTAATCTATGTATGTGCACCGTTTAAAAATAAAGTAATATAAATATTTCTAAAATCTTTCTTTTACACTATATAAATTAAATAATTTTGACCTATTTAACATTTATATTTACTAACATTTTGTTTTACCTTTATATCTTGTAGTTGAAAAAAACAAGATGAGAGCGTAAGACAACAACAATGTATTTTACTTTCTATATATATATGAATGTAAATATATTTTAAATAACAATACTATATATATATGTGTGTGTGTAAATATGTTTATAAAAATTTCAAATCTTCCATGTGATACAACACTGTACAGGCTCGTGAATATCTAAAGAGAACATTTTAGATCAAACAATCACGTTAAAGTCTTTGTTCAGAAAAGAAAAAAAATCAGGGAAAATTTCTTAATACGTTCTTTTTCATAGGCGTGCATGTAATTATTCTACAACAGAACAAATTGAGCTCCATAATTTCTTAATGTAAAATCTTTTCGCTTTTTTGAAACGGCCTCCGTTTTTGGTTCAAGTACTTGTGATTGATACATAATTAACCCAAACAAATCTATTATGAATGTTGATATTCACCTATCTAAAATGTTTCAAAAAATTTGACAAACCACAACAAAACACAAAAAACAACAAAAGTAAAGTGACAAGCAAAAAAATAACTAAATAACCAACAAAAGTAAACATGAAACCACAACTAGAAAGAGGTCTGTATAAACCAGACCCATAAACATCATTGATTATAGTTTGAGATCTAAGTAGATATATACATTCATTTATTATAAAAACACCAAAAATACACAGTAGATGAAACGAAAAAGGAGGAAAAAAAAAAAAAACCAAAATCCTACTCTACAGCGAGAAAGCTTACCTTGGTTTGAGACGGAGACAAAAAGAGACGAAGAGAGAGTCGAGTCTAGGGTAGGCTAAGGAACAAGTCTAAAGCAACCCAAATAAAGGAAGAAAAATCTAAAGCAAATGTCTTGTAACTGCCCGTGATCGCTCTGATGTTGAAAATAACTATAAACATAAATATAAATGCAACCATATGGAGTCCAAAATTCTTGTGTGTTTCTTCAATACATCTATTTCTCGATCCATACATGCCTAAAATTCTTTTAACATCCCATTCCATGCTACAAATGAACGTGTCATCATAACATAAATCGATAAGCCAGCATCAAACCCAAATAGATGCAAGAAAAATGTAAAGTGATGATAAGATGATCGTGTCATCACGATGTAGTACTGAAATCAAGTTTGGAGTCCAATAGTAAAAGTTCTTTACTTAGAAACAAAAACTTACTGGGTAAAGAAGATCACTTTATGAGAATGCATCTTATTGGAGATCCTTCAGCACCCAGCAATCTTAGAGGCAGGCAATGGATAGAATATATTCCTGGTTGAACGTCATCGAGTTTTAGCCCTTCCACAAGAATGATTTTCTGAAGAATATAAGCAGCGTTAGTGGTGAGTGTCACTGCCTTTATGCTTGACTCAATACCAACTTTAGAAGGACTTGGTCGCTTAAAGGAAACCAACATATCGATACATAAATAGTATAACTAAACACTTTTCAGTATTATGTTTCCATTCCAAGAAAAAACTTGATATCTTTCGACTTTCCCCCTATTTCTGCTTACAAATAAAATCTACTAGGATAATCACATTGGCTCCGTGTGTTACGCTGCCAATTGTCCCATTAGGGCCCTCTTCCAACTAACTTTCCAGTAATACAGTTTAACCTCATTCAACTGGCGTAGCCAAACCTAGCACTAAACCATGTGTCTGAATTTCTGTGCGCTATGAAACTGACATAATGTTAAATATATTTCGCGGCCAAATAGAAACATTTAACTAAAATCAGGGCCCAGAAGAGAATATTCAGATACTTAATAACATAGTTCTCATTTACACTATAAATTAACACAACAGAGTTGCAAGTAATCAATGTTGATGAAGCTCAAACAAGAGTCAGTTGTAGGGTAGGACCAAAAGTCAAGTATCACCTAACAGTTACGGCTCAAAGATCTGAAGCAATCATGAATCCACGATTAATAGAAAACTTCAATTCAAAATTAAACATAAAAGAATCCCATGACATGGAAGTTTGCCTTACTCTGTTTTCTAGAAAAACAAGATGAGAAGGAATCAAGTCATTGAAGGCAGCAACAGATAAGTAATCAATTCCTGCATTTTCACGACAAAATTTGTCACTTTCAAATTGGTCTAGAACTCCATATCAAATAGGATGGATTATGGAAAACATATTTTTTTTCTTTTATTTTTAACTTTCATTTACACTGAGCCCCTTAATTGTGGTTTAAATAGTAAAGAGGAAAGAAAACAGCATCGAAATGGGTGGTACCCTTTTTTTATAGATCAATGTCTTGAAGATGTATCACATGTTAAACATGAACATGCAAGGTTCTTTCATTTAGTTGCCTCTAAAGTCTAAACAAATCACACATTTATATCTAGACATTCTGCTGGTTCCAATACAAAGCACACACAAGACTGATACATTAAATACGAGTCTCATTGCTGGGTGACAACAACAAAAAAATAAAAATAATAAAAAAAAGAGACGATATCATACCAACAAGTTTGATATCTGTATTCTCCACCAACCATTTTGCTCCATCCTTCATAAATCCCACGTAGCTTGTGTCAAACTCCTTTTTAAACATAAGTCGTCTGAAATAGCAATAAGTCTTTTGAGTCATATCAGAAGAACATTTGTCTTTCTTTTACCTCTAGCATTGATTCTCCAGTAAACAAACTATTCTTTTGCTCATGAATTCCATAACAATTTTGTTAGATAAAAGAGTTAACAATCAAGGCACAATGCCTAATGATAGAGGTTCGTCCAAAAGCTTATGTATTTTGATAAGTCAACTTTTTAACTGCCTCCATCTCTATGACATTACCATCACCACTGTCATTCATTACATTGCAATTTAAATAGCAAAACAAAAATGAGGATATAATTTCTATCAACCTTTTTTCTGGGTCACTACAACTTAACTACAATAGTCATCTATACTGAGTTCCAGTGATTGTAAATGGTATGGAAAATTTAAAAACAAAACCTTACCTGTCAGTATTTAACGTTCTAAAGAGCACACGGCGAACCCCCTTGGGAATATTTAAGGACTTCATAACTTCAGCTGTATGAAGCATATTAAATTAGAACCAATAAAACAAAAGCCGAAGGACATTTGGATAATCGTTATTTATCAGTTCCCAAATATAGAGTAAAGGTTTAACTGCAGTTGTTACAGAGCTATAAACCTAGACACATCAATATAAGAGCTCAATAAAAGAAAAAAAAAATGCTTTGCTACGAAGAGATTAGTTTAATCGGATATACGCACCAGTTATATTGTTGTCTCTTGGAACATCAACCAACAACCCAGGACCTATTGGAACAAACCAACATGATCATCCAAATATAGTAAACAACACCAATTAAGAAAAGTAATAATCTTTCAAGTGATAAGAATACATTTCGAAAATGAAATGGAGGAGGGAAATACAAATAATAGAAAACTGAGAGTTTAATGAATTAAAACATAAAATTACCAGAATTTCTTCAAGAATTAACTGCCTAATGAACAGCTCTTTAACTAATTATTGGTTAATAGAAAAGAAAAAAAAAACAATTTTCTCTCCACTTTCACCTAAATTCTGTACTCAAGTTATCAGCTTTGCATCAGCAGAAAATCAAAAACGCTATCGAAAATCGAATTGAAAAATCAACAGAGAAAAAAACACAAAATCCTCAAAGAATTACCATTAAGAACTTCCAAATCAAGCGTGTCGACGTCGAATCCAGCATCGAAGTAGTGATCGAAGACGTGTCCTGGAGCGTCGACGTGCGTGCCTGTATGAGCGGGGAGCTTCATCTCGGAGTTGTTGGCGAGCGAGCCGTTCTTCATGCTCTTCGGGAGCGAGAGGAAGTCGCCGATTCCGTCATCGGACTCCCACGACGGCATGTCCGGGGTGTACCTGTGGCTGATATCGAAGATTCGGCCGTCGCCGTACACCTCCCGCCGGATAGGGGTCAGAGCGCTATCCTCTCCACCAGCCAGCGAGCAGTCGGCGGCGGAAGTGCCGGGGACGGTGGGATATGCGGCGGTGGCGTGGGAGGGAGTGGGGGTAGTGAGCATCCAGGCGCATAATAGCAGGAGAAGTAAGGGTTCCATGGTCACAGTGATGGCGAGGACTGAGGAGACGATTGGAAATGGCGTTACTTGATTTGTTTGGGCATATATATATACATGTATATATATGTGTGTGTATATATATGTATGTATATATGTTGTAAAAGGATATTTTCAGTTCAGACTCGATTTACATTTTATTTTAGAGAAATTTTATGCCGCTTATTTTATTAATTTAAATTTAGAATTCAAATTTTAGTACAGTAAAAAATTTTTATAAACAATTATATCTAACTTTTTTATTACACAAAAATTTTCATATAAAATTACATCTCAATTCAAATTAAAAATTTGAATCAGCGAACTAAACGGACCAATAAACTTCAACATATTAAAAATTAAAATAATTTTTTTAAAAAATTAAAATTAAAATTATTTCTTAAAAAAATTAAGGCCATGTTTGGAATTGATTCTGTTTTTATTTTTTACGTTTTTCAAGAAAGAAAAAATGAAAACGTTCTCAAAACGGCGTTTGGCATAATAAAAAAACAGAAATGAAAACGATTTTTTGGTTTAGTATAAAATAAGAGAAAAATGAAAAACGACTTTTAATCATTTTTTATTTTTTGTTTGCATTTTCTCCTCTCTAGAGCAGAGAGAGAAAGAAATATATTAATGGATTTTTTACACTGAAACAGTCTCTTGATAAAATTACCAAACGCATTTTCAAAAATGATTTCTATTTAAGATTGAAAACGTTTTCATTTTCATACTAAAAATAAAATTATTTTGAAACGAATTCTAAACGCGTCCTAAAATTTTACATAATTCTGTAAATATCTTTTACACTTTATAATTTTTTACACGTAAAACATTGTTTTTTAAGAAGATTTATTTTCTTATTTTTTGGCTAAATTTTCTATTTGAACGTATGCAACAAAAAAAACTTTCCATTTGAATCATTTATTGCTAATTTGAATGACTGGAACCATATTGTTAATGGGCAATTTCTCCTTTAATTAAAGTACGAACTTAGAACAAAAATCGTCGAGTCTTTTCAATTTTTAAAGAATATTATACAACCATCTACCCTAATTTTTTTTTTCCCAAACTCCACTAAAAATTTTCTGTTCACCAAGCAATGGAGCAAAATGAGAAAGTTTTATCAAGTTTTAATGTATGTATATTTTCTGTTTTTATTCTTCCTCTATTTTTTGTTTGTTTTCTTTTTTTTTTTTACTGAAAGAAAGTTTGATTTTAGAGATGCCAATATTGTCAACCAGCTAAAATGCGATGTAAATTGATCTTTATAGATTGAGCTTCTAAAAGAAATTTAGAAGGGAAAATTTTATTCTTCTTTTTCCCTCCCTTTTATTTTCTATTCTTTTTTTAGAAGGTATGATTTTACTATTTTATTATACTAATGTGTTCAATATACATGTTTTTTTCTTTCTCGTTTGCGTTTTTTTTATTGAAGTTGTTTTTAGAGTTGGTTTTGATTTTTGGTTCAAAGATGAACCCATTGAGAATTTTTGCCCAAATCCTGAATAATGGAATATACGTATCAAGGAATTTGAAAAAAAAAAAAGTAATTTTGAGGTTGTTCAAATTAAAATAGCAGAAAGGAAAGGAAAGAAAAAGGTTGTTCAAACCCAACAAAAGAAAGAATTATTTGAATAGAAATAATCAAATCTCACCTATAAATAAAGGAAAAGTAAATCTTTCAAATAAGCCATATCTTAGAATGTGATAAAGAAAAGTATGGGGTGTACATAAGCGTACTTATGAAATTATATGAAGTATTAATTTTTTTTAAAAATAATTTTAATTTTTAAATATGTTAGCGTGCCTTAATAAAATTTCCTATTTATTTATTATCTCTTCCTGTTTGGGATTTTTGTTTTATTCCCTTTATTCCCTCAACTTTTTTCATAGTGGATAATTTGATCCATCAAATTTTTCTTTTTAAGAAAAAGCTCCTCAATATATTTAGATTTTATGAATCAATTTTGTATACTTAGAGAAAATTCAAAAATTTTATTCATTGCAGTATAAAATAGAAGAACATGTCAAAAACATTGTTTTAATAATTGTATACCATATTTACATGAAATTTTATGGTACCAAGAAGCGCCAAATCAAAAGAAATGGTGAAATGTACGGCATGTGTTGCGTCCTTCACCAAAACGACATTGTTCAAGATCTTTAAATGTGCGTTTAGTTGGTGGATTCAGTTCATGGTTCAGATTATTATTCATGATTTGTTATAATATTTTTTTTTATAAAAAATATACGTAAATTAAAAATAATTTTAAATTATAATTATAAATTCATAAACTAAAGTTAGATAAATAATCATAATGGAGTGAGTCCGTGGGCTTGCCCTTTATTAATGGCAATCATGAAGCAGGAGTTAAGAAGCTCAACAACCTTCGATCAATAATAAAGGAAAGTATTACTACTTTATTACATTATCTTATCACTGCAAGGATGGCTACTTTATTGCATTACCAAGTCAGCATTTATACACGGCAAGTAGGACTATACACATTAATAATGGGTGAATAAAAAGGAATATGTAAATTTATAATATACAATCAGGGAGTTGGCTACATTAGGTAGCCGGCATCGTGGACGTTTAATTTATAAATTTAAAATAATGATTTATAATTATAATTTTTAAACTTTAATTTTTTTAATATATTATAAAAAAATTAAAAATCATAATTTAAAATGAAAGACAAACCCTTCAAGCGATTCAATCTTCGCTTATTCGGAACATAATCATGTGAATTATTGGTATGACATATGAGTGCTGGCTGCTGATTTCTTGTTATACTACATACGCACGGAAATCAATAAATGCCTGCTAAAGAAAAGGAAAGTAGATTAAAAAAATGAAAAAAATATATAATAATAGAACTAGAGACTGACTACGCATGGACACCTGTGCCAATGCAACTAAAAGCCAAAGCATATAATCGCAAAGGGGAAGAGATTAAGGGCAGGGAGAGGAAAAAGGGGGGAAAAAAAAAGTTAATTTATGCTTGATATGAATTCTCCCGTTGTTCATCGCACCTCCGAGTGTTTCATCAAACCTCACTATCCTCCACCGGAATCCAAGAAGCCCTTCTACTTGGCACCATGGGATCTCGCTATGCTCTCCGGCCACTACATCCAAAAGGGCCTTCTCTTTGCCAAGCCTCCTCAAGCAACAAAGGAAGATGGGAATGGTTTCATGGAAGCTCTACTCGGCAGGCTCAAGAACTCACTCTCCAAAGTGCTGGTTCACTTCTACCCGCTCGCAGGCCGTCTCAAGACGATCAAAGGCGAAAACCCACCTTCCATTTTGTTTTATGTGGATTGCAATGATAGCCCTGGAGGCAAATTCATCTATGCAACTCTAGATATGAATGTGTCTGATATCCTATCACAGACTTATGTGTCTCCTGTCGTTCAATCATTCTTTGACCATCACAAAGCCGTCAACCATGATGGTCACACCATGAGTTTGCTTTCTGTTCAGGTGACTGAATTAGTTGATGGCGTTTTCATTGGATGTTCCATGAACCACTGCTTAGGTGATGGAACTTCTTATTGGAATTTTTTCAACTCTTGGTCTGAGACCTTTCAAGCAAAGGGAGGTGATATTGTTAGTACCATCTCAATCTCGCGCCCACCGATCTTCAAGCGTTGGTTTCCTGAGGGCCATGGTCCAATCATTAATCTCCCTTTTACCGATCCTGATGAGTTCATCTCCCGGTTTGAAGCTCCGAAACTCAAGGAGAGAATCTTTCATTTCTCGGCAGAATCAATGACAAAGCTGAAAGAAAAGGCAAATGCTGAGTGCAATGTTGTCAACCAGGTCTCTTCCCTCCAATCTTTGTCTGCACTTGTGTGGAGGTGCATCACAAGGGCGCGTAATCTACCACCTGATCAGTCAACCAGTTGCAGGTTGGCTGCCAATAACAGATCAAGATTAGATCCACCAATATCTGAGAATTACTTTGGGAATTTTATTAATGGGCTGAAAGCATTTGCCACGGCCAGTGAGTTGCTAGATCGTGATCTTGGATGGGCTGCGCGGAAGGTGCATCAGGCTGTTATCAACTACAATGACAAGGCGGTTCGCGAGTTTCTGGACTTCTTACTGCAGTCCCCATTTGTGTTGCAAATTGGTCAGATTTTTGATCCTTACAGCGTTGTCATTGGGAGTTCACCTAGATTCAACAAGTATGGAAGTGAATTTGGGATGGGAAAAGCGTTGGCGCTTCGCAGCGGTTATGCACACAAGTTTGATGCTAAAGTATCGTGCTATCCAGGGCGTGAAGGAGGAGGAAGCGTTGATTTGGAGATATGCCTTCTGCCGGATACAATGTGTGCCCTTGAGTCTGACAAGGAGTTCATGGAAGCCGCCGGTTTAACGATCAGTTGAACTGTATTGAGGAAGAGCTAAACAATGTCTCTAATGAAATAAATACCCCGAGTTCGCCATGTAAGGTGAAGGTAATAAGCAATAAAATATGTCCTCTTCTTGCAGAGAAACACAATCCAGATATATTTTGAATGTCTAAGAGGAAAACAATAATCGTTGATCTTTGAAATAATGTCCCAAATTGAATTATAAGCAGAAAATCAATGAACTTTGGCTGAATAAAAAATGACATTGAATTCTGCCCAATTACTCAGTATGCAGCTTTGTTTGCAATGATTTTCCCGTTGCAGAAATACAATATAAATGGATGCTCTGTGTGCAAGGTGAAATGAGAAATATAGCTTGATAACATATGAAATCGTATGGTGTCATTGCGGAGAGGGACAATCCAGATGTAGTTTGTATAAGGGAAACTATAATCGATGAATACTTGGGAAAATCGGATTATAAATTATCTATACAAAATTGTAATTATAACTTTCTCAACATATAACTTAACACTTGCACTTTTTTTTTTAGACTATTTTTTCATTTTATTATCAAGGCTGTCATTCCATATTTCGGTTCAACAGTTTGGAATCTATCCTATAAATTCCGAATGTTGGTCACCCTCTGCAAGAGTCTATATATATGTGTGAATTCTCTCTTTCAAATAAACTCTCTCATCTTTCTCAATTCTCATTCAGTATCAAAGTAGCGAGTATGAATTAAGTAGTACTGGAAAAGAAGATGAATCGTTTTTTTTTTTTTTTTTTTTTTTTTTTTTTTTTTGAAAAAAAAAAAAAACATGAGAACGAAAAAGAAGAATTAATCCATTAAAATTTTTTTCGATAGGGTTCAAACCCCTTTTTTTTTTTTTTTTTTTTTTTCACTTTTTACACCCCCATCTAATTACACACTCCACATAATATTTAAATAATTAAATTTTCTTTCTACACACCCCTCTTATTTTAAAATTACCCCAAACTATTTTTTATAAAATCATTAAGAATAGTTTTACTTACACCCTCTCTTTTCTATCTACACCCACGCATCTCTTTATTCTCCATAGTCCCTTTTAACTACACACATAACACACCCACAGAAATTAATTTATTACTTTAATATTATTTTTTATTTATATCTTTTTATTTTTTGTTGAAACTTTAGGCGTAGTGGTTTATTTTAAGTTCAATAGGGAAACAAAAAAAATAATAAATAAGAAAGGTAAATAAAAAATAATTAAAAACTTAAACTGAGCTGCATTATATTTATTGAATATTGATTGGCGTTGATAACAAACAAAAATGCAGTAAGATATTATCTCATGAGCACAATCGTCATTAAAAAAAGAAAGAAAAAAAACTCCGTAATATGACATTATAAAAAAAAAAAGATGAAACGATTTGCTTAAAAGATAGATTAGCAAATAAATATGAACACAAACTGAAAGTCAAAATGTAAAAAAAAAAAAAAACTTCTTTTAGATAAAATTAAACATACATTCATGTAATTTTTTTGAAATAGAAATAGTTTATAATTTAGGAATATGATACGTAGGGTGTGTGAAGAGAAAAAAAACTATTAATTTTTCTTTTGTAATAAATTTAATTATATAATTAAGTTTATTGTCCCTTTTTGTCATTTTATTTATGAGTCTTTTTACAATAAGAAATTTTAAATTGAGGGGGTGTGAAGGGTAAAAAGTCATCCTTTTCGATATTAAAAATTGGATCATTTGCAAATGATTCAATAGGCAATTTGGTTCTTAGGTTTGAAATTTAAATTAAAAAAAAAAATTGAACAGAATTTTTTTTTTTTTTTTTTTTTTTTTTGAAAGAAAACATTATTGTAAAGAGGTTACAAACGCACAAGTCTGTTTCTGCTTATTTTCCTTTAGTTCCGAATGCTCTTTCTTGACATTCTCCACTTCCGCCTTAAGAATCTCGATCACATTTTTCAGAATGCTTATTGATGGCTTCTCGCCTTCATTGATGTCTTCAATATAAATAGTTAGATAGTCCTCCATGGCTAGCTTTCGATCCGATTTATGACAAACTGTTTGATTTCAATTACATATCATTTAACTTTTATACAAAAACTTCATAAATTTGATATCTAATTTAACATAAATCCATTTATGCATAATCTTGCTGAACGAAAGATCACACTACAAAAATAGGATGCATAATTCAACACTAAGAATAATATGGAGCTTTATTATTATTTATTAATTTCTCTAATAATTAAAACATTCGACTTAACTAAGTTTTTATTCACTAAACGAGTGCCACCTCAACATAACTGGATGGAATGTTACAGAAGCGAATTTTTCTAATGTTTAAAGTTTGACGGGTGCGTGTTCAGAGATAAAGCAACCAAGTTATTAACGTACGTTCGGGGATAAGTTTGAAATTTAATCTAAAAAATAATAATAATAATAATAAAAAGGAATTGTAAGTTTAAAATAATAGGCCCCATATTATATGGATTTTGCTTGTTGACCATCCAAAAAAAAAAATATGGACTTTGCGTGGCACAACCAAAAGCACACACATTGACGTGAAATTATGACGGTGGGGGACAAATGTGAAAAATGCCAACCACGTAAAACCAGACTACTGGCGAAGGGATAAGGCCGGAAGATTGACAATGAATTCTCCCACCGTTGAGTACATCTCTGAGTGTTTCATCAAACCTCAGTAGTATCCAGAAGAATCAAAGCAGCCCTTCCACTTAACACCATGGGATCTGACTATGCTCTCCGCCCACTACATCCAAAAGGGCCTTCTCTTTGCCAAGCCTCGCCAAGCAACAAAGG
The DNA here is from genome assembly GCF_000414095.1 of Morus notabilis. Taxonomy (NCBI): domain Eukaryota; kingdom Viridiplantae; phylum Streptophyta; class Magnoliopsida; order Rosales; family Moraceae; genus Morus; species Morus notabilis. The sequence continues at coordinate 578,074 of NW_010366164.1, forward strand.
AAGATGGGAATGGTTTCATGGAAGCTCTACTCGACAGACTCAAGAACTCTCTCTCCAAAGCGTTGGTTCACTTTTATCCACTTTCAGGCCGTCTTAAAACGATCAAAGCTCAAAACCCACCTTCTACCTTGGTTTATGTGGATTGCAATGACAGCCCCGGAGCCAAATTCATCTATGCAACTCTAAACATGACTATGTCTGATATCTTGTCAGAGACTTATGTGCCTCTTGTTGTTCAATCATTTTTCGACCATCACAAAGCCGTCAACCATGACGGTCACACCATGAGTTTGCTTTCAGTTCAGGTGACTGAATTAGTCGATGGTGTCTTCATAGGCTGTTCCATGAACCATTGCTTAGGTGATGGAGCTTCTTATTGGAATTTCTTCAACTCTTGGTCTGAAATCTTTCAACCAAAGGGAGATCATGATCATGTTAGTACTAAAATCTCAATCTCACGCCCGCCAATCTTAAAGCGAAGGTTTCCCGATGGTCACGATCCACTTTTCAACCTGCCTTACGCCGACCCCGACGAGTTCATCTCCAGATTCGAAGCTCCCGAACTCAAGGAGAGAATCTTCCATTTCTCGGCGGAATCAATAGCGAAGCTGAAAGCGAAGGCCAACGCTGAGTGCAATGTTGCAAATCAGATATCTTCTCTCCAATCCTTGGCTGCGCTTGTGTGGAGGTGCATAACAAGGGCGCGTAATATACCGTCTGATCAGATAACCAGTTGCAAGTTGGCTGCCAATTGCAGATCAAGATTGGATCCACCCGCGCCGGATAATTACTTTGGGAACTTGATTCATGAACTAAGAGCATTCACCACGGCCGCTGAGTTGCTAGAGCATGATCTCGGGTGGGCGGCGTCGAAGGTGCATAAGGCCGTGGCTAACTTCAATAACAAGGAGGTGCATGAATGGCTTGAGGAGTGGCTTCAGTCTCCCTATGTGTACCAAATTGGTCGTTTTTTCGATCCTAACTGCGTGATGATGGGAAGTTCTCCCAAATTCAACAAATATGGTAGTGAATTCGGGATGGGAAAAGCGGTGGCGCTTCGCAGTGGATATGCGAACAAGTTCGACGGCAAAGTCTCTAGCTACCCGGGACGTGAAGGAGGGGGAAGCATTGATTTGGAGATGTGCCTTCTGCCTCACAGAATGCGTGCACTTGAGTCTGACAAGGAGTTTATTGAGGCCATGTAAGGGAAATTTATAAAAGAAACAAGTTAGTCTGCTTTGTGTCTAATGGTTTTCATTGTTCCTAAAAACAGACGATCAATAAACGATGATATTCTGTGCGCCTAAACTATTGTTGTTGGATATAAAAAGTTACAGGGGCCTAAATTTCATCAACGAAGATAAATCATTTATGAAATTCAGGGAAGAATAAAGAGTCTGTCATTGTGTAATGATTTTCATGTTCCGAAAACAGAATAAACATATACGACGCGTGTAAGAAAATTAAATAGTATGGCTTAATTAACTAGTTGAAGAGCAGATGGCTAAATGTGATGAGTCCACCACAAGCAAAGTAAGCACTAAAATACAAGACAATCAACGAGTATAGTGCCTCAAGGGATTAAAGAAACTAGTTCTTTTTTTCTTTTTCTTTTTTTATGATAAATCCCTAAATAAAACAAAATTCAGGAAACAGAAAAAGAAATATCAATAAATGGTTGTAAGAAACAACTTAGTCTGGTTTGTATCCCTAAAGAAAACTGATGAATCTTCCAAAATCCACAAATTAATCCCTATCATAAATAATCATCAAAACATGACAAATCATATTGTGGAGGCATAAAAGCCGAATCATAAAGACGCAGCACAACCTAGCCTAAACAGAAGCCTAATATATACTTTTCAATATATCTCATGTGGATATCAATATAATAGCAAATAACATATAATTTTCTTTTCTTTTCTGTCAACCATTTAATTAAGAGAGAAAATTTGAAATACCATTAATAAAATAACACTATTTTATTTTCGTCACGGTTAGAAATTTATTTTATTCAATTAATAATCCGTAAGTTATTTTTTTATAACTTACATGTTATTTTTTATAATCTGTAACCTGTTGGTTAACTTGTAAGTTATCCTATATATTCTGCAGATTATTTTCTATAGTGGTATTAAAATTTTATATAGTGGCATAAATAATAAAGTTAGAAAAAATAATAGTTAAGCTTTAAATTTTTTCTATAATTAAACGAAAAATCTCACAAAAGTTAATTAGTAATAGAATCTATATTTCGAATATAGTCCTGGGGAGACTGTAGCTGCCTCTTTACAATGATAATATATAATTTTCTTTTCTTCTCTGTAACCGTCGATTTGGAGATATATCTTCTGCTAGATACAATGCGTGCCCTCGAGTCTGACAAGGAGTTCATGGAAGCGGCCGGTTTAACAATCAGTGTTGAACTGTGTTGAGGAAGAGCTAAATAGTGTATCAAATGAAATATCATGAGTTCACCATGTAAGGAAAGTAAGCAATAAAAATATGTCCTCTTCTTGCAGAGAAAGACAATCTAGATGTATTTTGTGTGTTTAAGAGAAACTATATTCATCGAACTATGAAATACAGGCCCCCAATTGAATATTAAGCAGATAAATCAATGAACTTGATGGAAAAAAAAAAAAAAAATGTTGGCATAGAAGTCTGCTCAATAACTCAGTATGCTTTGTTTGTAATGGTTTTCACGTTCTAGAAATATAAATCCATAGATATTCTATGTGCAAGGTGAAATGAGTAGTCCTTTAAAAAAAAAAAAAAAGAAAAAAAAAAGGTGAAATGAGCAGTATAGTTTCATTAGATGCGCAATTTTAGGGCTTTATTACGCATTAATTAAACTACTTTGAAGATCATCTGTGTAGTAAAAAGAAATTCCATGGCTTCAAGGAAAGGTAGGAATTCAATAGCCCAAAAAAAAAAAAAAAAAAAGGGAAAAACGAAATAAAAAAACAGCGTCATAATTCTCTTGCAGAGAGAGAGACAACCTAGATGTATTTAAGTGTGTAAGATAAACTATGAACGCTGAACATGGACAAATCCGATAATAAATCATCAATTCAAAAATATAAGTTATAAATTTGTTACGGAGTGTGTTGGAGTCCATTCTGTTTCAATTTCAAATCAACTAACTTCATATTTTCCTCACTAAAACTCTCTCTTTGTCTCTCTAGAATTTCAGTGAGTCTTTTTCTAAATCGCCAAAAAAAAAAAAAAAAGTTTCTCCTTGCTCCGTGGCCCTTTTTTAATAGATTGTGACTCTCTTATATCTCAATTATGCACTTCACTTGTTTGTCCACGCCATCTTTGCTCGTTCTGAAGATTCATCGATCCACGTCATCTCCACTCTTCTCATTCCTGTTCTGAAGATTCGCCATTTTCCCTGTAGGTTAAACATCGTCGTTCTTTTTGTATTAAACGACTTCGTTTCATGCTGGCTAACATTCTTCCCCACAGGATGTATTCTTAAAAGTAATAAACTTGGCCTCGTTTGTTTCTAGTGATGGTCATACCGGAGACAGACAATTAAAAATTTATAGGGACCAAAACTATTATTGCAGAATAAATAAATTAATGCCCCAAATCGTTAGCAGTAAAACACATTCATGTAATTGGGGGAATAAAAATGATCAATTTTAGAAATTAGTCTATTAATTTTGTAACGATATTCATGTTGCGGAAAGAGATAATAAACAAGATCATATTCTGTGTGCATAACATTTGTTTTTGACAGTGTCTGTGCATAACATTTAAAGCTATACTCAGAAAAAAAAAAAAAAAAAAACATTTAAAGACGCGCACACATATTAATATGTGGGGCTTGATATTCACCCACCTCCAAGAGAATCTTCCTTTGCTGAATCGTTCTTGTGAAATCCAACAATTCGGAGCTTTTCGTGTTCCCATGTCTTTCCACAGATTCAACAATCACTTGTCCCACTACTTCCTTTTTCTGTTACTCATTTTCTTCAATTCAATTTTTTTTTTTTAAATTTTCTTTTTATTTCTCAACTTTCAGTTTTGACGAACTCAGCAAATTGTCAAGTTTTAAAACCTTATTAGCAAAAAGAATCTTTACATATTCAACAAAAAATACGACAAATGCCAAGCATGTAAAATAAACGTGGGAAAATTCGCCTTTCCGTGATGCTGTATAATTCCAACTTTTATAAGAAACCACACAATTTGCAGACGGATAAGAACCCGCAAAAGAGAGAAAAGAAAAACAATGAGTGAGCATGAGTTCACTACATTTCAGAGTGTTTTCTCAAACCTCAGTATCCTCCAGAAGAATCAAAGAAGCCCTTCTACTTGACACCATGGGATCTCGCTATGCTCTCCGGCCACTACATCCAAAAGGGCCTTCTCTTTGCCAAGCCTCCTCAAGCAACAAAGGAAGATGGGAATGGTTTCATGGAAGCTCTACTCGGCAGGCTCAAGAACTCACTCTCCAAAGTGCTGGTTCACTTCTACCCGCTCGCAGGCCGTCTCAAGACGATCAAAGGCGAAAACCCGCATTCCATTTTGGTTTATGTGGATTGCAATGATAGCCCCGGAGCCAAATTCATCTATGCAACTCTAGATATGACTCTCTCTGATATCATATCACAGACTTATGTGCCTCCTGTTGTTCAATCATTCTTTGACCATCACAAAGCCGTCAACCACGACGGTCACTCCATGAGTTTGCTTTCTGTTCAGGTGACTGAATTAGTTGATGGCGTTTTCATTGGATGTTCCATGAACCACTGCTTAGGTGATGGAACCTCTTATTGGAATTTTTTAAACTCTTGGTCTGAGATCTTTCAAGCAAAGGGAGATGATATTGTTGGTACTACTATCTCAATCTCGCGTGCACCGATATTAAAGCGCTGGTTTCCTGAGGGTCATGGTCCAATTTTGAACCTGCCTAACACCGTCCCCGATGAGTTCATCTTCCGAT
>NW_010366164.1:583056-590232 GCF_000414095.1 Morus notabilis
TGAAGCACACGAACTCAAGGAGAGAATCTTTCATTTCTCGGCGGAATCAATAGTGAAGCTGAAAGCCAAGGCCAATGCCGAGTGCAATGTTGTAAATCAGATCTCTTCCCTCCAATCCTTGGCTGCACTCGTGTGGAGGTGCATAACAAGGGCGCGTAATATACCGTCTGATCAGTTAACCAGTTGCAAGTTGTTTGCCAATGACAGATCAAGATTAGATCCACCCGTGTCGGACAATTACTTTGGGAATATGCTTCATAAGCTAACAGCATTCACCACAGCCGGTGAGTTGCTAGAGCATGATCTCGGGTGGGCGGCGTCGAAGGTGCATAAGGCCGTGGCTAACTTTAATAACAAGAAAGTACATGAGTGGCTTGATGAGTGGCTTCGGTCTCCATATGTGTACCCAATTGGTCGGTTTTTCGATCCTAATTGTGTGATGATGGGGAGTTCTCCCAAATTCAACAAATATGCGAGTGAATTTGGAATGGGAAAAGCGGTGGCGCTTTGCAGTGGATATGCAAGCAAGTTCGATGGCAAAGTCTGTAGCTACCCTGGACGCGAAGGAGGAGGGAGCATTGATTTGGAGATATGCCTTCTGCCTGATAGAATGTGCGCATTTGAGTCTGACAAGGAGTTTATTGAGGCCACCATGTAAGGGAAATTAATAGCAATAAATTACTTTGCTTTGTTTGCAATGGCTTTCATAGTTCCTAAAACAAACAATCAGTAAACACAATATTGTGTGTGCCTAAACTATGGTTGTTGGATATAGAAAATTTATGGGGCCTAAATTTCATCAAAGAAGATAAGAAGCATAGTTCAATAAAATATGAAATTGTTGGGCTTGTTAATGCATTAGTCGAACTACTTGAAGATCAGCTGGCTTAAGAGATGAAATTTCATGACTCCACCACAAGGAAAGTAAGCATTAAATTACAAGACAACAACGAGTATTTTAGTGCCTCAAGATAAAGAAACTATGGTGCCGTTTGATAGTGTTTCCTAACAAGAGAGAATTTGAGAAATCTCTACATTTAGTGGAAACGGGAAATGTCAAAATAGAACTCAACATATCCCTAAAGAAAACGCTTGAATCTTCCAAGATCCACATAAGCCCTATCACAAGTAGTCATAAAAACATGACAAATCAAATTACGGAGGTATGAAAAGCCGAATCATAAAGACATCAACTGTTTCAACTCTAGAGTCTCGGCCTAAACAGCGGCCTTAGTTAAGACAGACAAAACGAGACATAATTTTAGACGTAATTCTGAGTTCCCCTGCATGGTCCATTTGATGTAATTTTAGACGCAGAGACGCTCCAAAACATTTGTCCTGTGAAAAACCAAAGAGATTATAAACCATAATTTAAGAGGTGTTTGGAGCATATATCATATAATGCTTTTATCTCATTTTGCAATACTGTTTCTTGCACGAGTGAGGGAGACTACTCACTTATAAGATTATTAGTACATTTTAGTCTCTAAACTATGAGCATTATATACCATCGTTAGTTTAAAGGGAGATTCTCTAGTATGTTTGATGTATCGGTAGATTAAGTTTTTTTAACCGTTAAATTTTCATATTTTTTCACTTTTATGTGATTTTATACATATCTAACGGATAAAAAACCTGACCTACCGATACGTTAGTGTATCAAAAAAAATCCTTAATTTAAGAAGTAATCTGTAAATAAATAAATAAATAAATAAATAAATAAGTTTAGAAATCAAAATGACACTGCTCATAGTTCAAGTACAAAACATGTTGATAATCCATTGCTGATAACTATTCTGCGTAGTCTAGTGTAGCCTACCAATCTTTTGTTTGGTACGTGGGATTCTGGGACGACAGACTGTTGGTTTGGTTGATTGTCGATATAACTCTACCCCTTTTTTCAACATTTTGCACGTGTTTGATAGGTTTTGATGAGGCCAAGTTGATGTGAAGGCTCATATCATATCCTAGTAAACCAACTTGCGTACATGAGCAAGAACCTGTAGATATTTTTTATCTAGTTATACATTTTCGTGTTACAACTGGTCATGACGGAAAAGAGTAAGGGCTGTTCCGCAGTTCTTTTTTGAGTTAAAAATTAAAAAAAAAAAATTTGAGTTATAATTTTATTTAAATTTATGTTTTTTTAAGTTTGAATTTGAGTTTAAGTTTTGTCTTCAATTCGAGTTCAGAAACTCAAACTCAAATTAATAAACAGTATTTTTTTTATTTTTAAAAATGCTATAACTTTTTCGTTTTAATTCTGATTGAGATGATTTTTTTTCTATGCGTTCACAACAAAAAGACGAATAAAACCCCACCCATATACCCTATTAAAATTTTCCATCAGCATTAAATTTTTATTAAAATACTATCTAAATACAAATTCAAGTTTTGACTCACTCAAACACAAATTTAAAAAGATTCTTATTTCGAACCATAACTCAAATGTACACAACCAAACACAAACTTAAGTTACAACTTCAACTCAAGCTATAACTCAAACTCAACTCAAAATCTACACTCAAATCACCTAACTCAAAAACGGTAAAAGAACAACCCCTAAAATACTGGAGTAGGGAGTCATGTTTTGGTATAATTTAGATAGGAATTTTTATGATAAGATTGAGAAAAATGAACTATTGATAGTTATTTATTTAGAATTATATTAGAAATTGTTTGTTTTGTATGTTTTTTTATTTTGAAGTGATTTTGATCAGATTTAACAGTTGACTGATCATACCAGTATGCCGGTCTATTAGAGAAATGTTCCAATTTAGATTTGTTGTTGGGTAAAGGTGTGCTTTAGAAAAAAATAGAAAAGATTTCATTGAATAAGAAAAATGAAACAAATTTTTCTAACGATGACCGCTCAATATATTGAACGCTATGGCAAAACATTGATCAAATTTGTTGTTTAAATTACATCCCCTAAATATGAATATATACAGCAGCAGAAAGACAAAATAGAGAAAAATTACCTGTTCAAAATCCCTATAAATCAGGGATAGTAATCGTAATTTTTGACAATTCTTAATAGGTAAAGTCAACTATCATTAAATGTGTGAATTATACATGGTTGACTTTCCTTATTAATTCTAACCTAGCCTCCATAATTCTAACCTACTTAGAGACTTAATCACACTCTGACAAAGACTTGAGTTCATTTGCATTTTTTCAGTTATAGTGATTTAAGTTCAGATCTTAATTTGAGTTAATGTGTATTTGAGTATAGTTTGAATTGAGACTCATTTGAGTTTGTGTTTGCATGTGCACATCTTGATTTTGAGGTTGTTTTCCCTTTTCCGTTTTCATTTTTAGTACTTATCAACAAAGTTATATTAAATAATTAATAATTAATTACTAATTATATTATATATTAATTAATAATTAATAAATAGATATACTTAATAACTAATAAATAGATAGCAATTACTTAATTATTAATCATATATTAATTTATTACTATTAAGTTTTTAATTTTATTAATAAAATAATAAATAATATAGTAATTAATTATTTAGCTAAATATTAATCACCAAAAATTAATTATATAACATATTAACAATAAAATAAGTAATAATAGGTTATTAAATAAATAATTAATATATCAATCATATATTATGTTAATTAAAATCTATTAATTAGTAAATAGTTGGTAAATAAAAAATAAATAGTAATTACTCAATTAATATTAAATTATAATTATCAATATGTAATATACTAATCAATAGTAATTAATAATTAATAATTAGTAATTAATCATTATAAAAAGAATAATTACCAAAAATTGATCATGTGATATATCAAATAATAGATTATTAAATAAACATTAGTAATAATTAACTAATTATTTAATTATGTAACTAAAAGTTAATAATTTAAGTAGTAAAAGGAATATTAATAAATCATGTATATACTAATTATTTTTCTCAATACACTAATTAATTACTTATAATCTAATAAATATGAGTACATTACTGACATGATAATTACTTATAATTAATTACTAATTACTATTTTTTAATTATTTAGCATATTAATTTATTATATATATAGTTTAATTACTAATATACTCATTCATCATAATTTATCCATTATTATTACATTATTAATATATTAATTTTTATTTGCTAAATAATTATCAATTATTAATTACTTAATATATTAATTTAAGATTATTAATTACATGTACTCAAAACAAACATAAATGTAACCAAACACGATTTTATTTTTTTATCATACTCAAACTAATTTTTTAAAAGACTACCAAACGTAATTTTAAAATCGGTTATAAAATAATTTTTAAAATAATCTCATTTTTATTTTTATATTAAAAATAAAATTATTTTAAAAATATTACCAAACAGGCGCTGAAAGGTTATCTGCCGCGCCGAAGGCTGAATATGGGCTTCTATGTATGATCCAAGTCATGTACTTGGGCCTGTGTAACTTCTCTCACGGCCTAGGCTGTATTTTGCACATTTCCCCAATTTGTTGGATTTTGGCAACTTATTTCCTAACTTTTTTATTTTGACAATTTGAGTCTTAACTTACAAAATTGTTACAATGTGTTACAATTGACAAATTTTGTTCTGATTCTTTTTACTCGGTTAGGGATTAATTTATAGGGATTTGAGAGATTTGTCTTGTGGTTTGAATTTGGATGTTTGAAAATTTTCTTGTCAAATGTGTTTCTTTGTCACCAATTCAAAAAAATCATCATGAAAATGGGGAAAATTGCAAATTTTTTATAAGTTAGGAGTAAATTATAAAAATTAAAAGTTTGATATTCAACCAAAATCCTACCAGTTCGAGGACAAATATGCAAAATACCCTTTTAAACCTCCAATGAACCCTTCACTGAGGCCTTGTAAGGCATGTTGGACCTAAAATGGAAAAATACAGTTAATGAAAAACTCCAACATTCCAATTCAAACTATAACAGAAAATTCTTAATTACTCGTCTTTTAATCCTTTAAATTTAACAAAATATAATCAGAGTAAAATTGATAAAATAGGACAAATTGTAATAGTTTTGCAAGTTGGAGAGAGATATACTGTCAAATTAAAAGTTAGTATAAGTTGTCAAAACCATACAAATTTAAGGAAAAATGTGTAAAATACTTTTGGTTTAAAAACTCAAGTATTTATTTATTTATTTATTTTTTTACTTGTAGTAAGGAGGACAAGGACTTATTTATTTTTTGGAAAGGCAAAGTTCAAGCAATTGTCTTGTCATTGAAGAAGAATACCAGGACAAGAAAATGGAATTGATATTGAAACTACATCAGATATAAATATCGAACTTATGTATGTAGGAGCCAGAAAACAAATGTTAAAGAACCATCCCTTTCAATCGAATTACAAATAATGTAGTATATTCTAAAAAAGCAAAAATTCCAATTTTATCCATGGTCAATTTTCTATGTTTCAATACTATTTTACAAAATTCAAAAAAAAAGTATTTGCTCAAAATTTGGTGCAATATTTTATGTTGTCCCTCTTATTATGGAAACTTAGACCCAAAATGAAAAAAAAAAAAAATGACATGCCTATTTAAGGAATAATCCTCTCGAAGTAGATTCAAGTTTTTTTTTTTTTTTTTTTTTTTTTTTTTTTTTTTTTTTTTTTTTTTTTAGCAAGTGAAATGAATTTCCTTAAATAATCGCAGCTATTTAGGCACTTACTTACAATACTAGCAATACAGCTTAAATAATCCTCAAGCTAAAAAAAGAGTAAACTATGCTAAACTCAAGTAAAGTAAGTTTTTCCAAAATACATTAGTCAATTAAATTTTAATTTATATTATTTTTAACACAATTTTAATTTGCATTATATGTATATGAACTATGTTAATAAAATACTTTTGCATGTCACATCACGGTAGATCAATATGTGCCTAAGTTTGGAGCCAAAACTATTCATTAGCAGTATATATATATTATGCTCTGCCTCAAAATTTTATTCAATTCTCCCATCTAATGATTGGCATGAAAATTGCTTTTAAAAGACTAGTGTATTAGACTATTAGTAGTAGTAACAGTATTAATAGTATTAGCAGAAGTACTGTATGTTCGCTCAAGACTTACAATTTACATGTTCCTTCAAAGGATTTATCTGTATGCGGTGATAGTTTCTTTTGTTAAATATTGAATCAAACCTCCACCCATATGACAACTCTATATATAATTTTGGTAAACAACTCCCCTAAAGTATATCCTACATGCAGAAATTTCCAAGTTAATGAGAGTTGGTATATGTTAATGAGCAAATTATCAAATCAACGAGTAACAAATTACTACTGTTGTGGCACTATTGTAACATAAATTGGTTTTCAATCCGTACTCTTCGCGGTCAATTATTTATAGAGAAATATTAACACTTTTAACTTCATATTTAATAGATAAAAAACTTAACAGACATACCTGAGAAAGTCTCTTATTTGTATACCCAAATCGTCACAACAATTCCTATTTTCATCATCACTTATTAGTATTTACCTAATTACAAATAGGAAATTGAAATTTATCCGGTACACCCTCTCTTTTGTCTTATAGTAGGCCATGTACACGGATGGATAATGTACATGCGCGCACCATATCAGAAGGAAAAGTTGGAAATGTTCTAAAAAGATGGTTACGTGGCGTCACGGTGTTTAAACTTTAAATACTTGTGTTTTAGTTTGATTCATTCACATTTAAATTTAAAATTTAAATTTTATTCAGTCAAATATTTTCAAAAATAATCACATCTTATTTTTTTATTATAATAAAAAAAATTTACATATAAAATTATATCTCAATTTAAATTATAAACTCAAATTAATAAATTAAATAATTCTTTATTTTTCTTTCCTTCATTTTTTTCATAGGCATGTAATAAATTATTATTGCATCTAAGACATATTTAATTGTACGATTTTGGGAAGCTTGAAACAAGAAAAATAATAATAATTAGACCACGTTTATTTTATCGATTTAAATTTAAAATTTAAATTTTATTATGATAAATTTTTTTTAAAAATAATTACATTTAATTTTTTTACTATAATAAAATTTTTTTATATAAAATTATATCTTAATTTAAATTAAAAACTCAAATCAATCGATTAAATAGACTCAAAAAATATTTAATTTATATATTCAAAATTATAATTAAAAATTATTTTTATTT
>NW_010366164.1:590802-593827 GCF_000414095.1 Morus notabilis
AAAATTATAATTAAAAATTATTTTTATTTTATATATATTTTTTATAAAAAAAAATATTATAAAAAATGATGAATTATGATTCAAAACATAAAACATAAAAAAACAAACGTAAACCCCAATCTACCGTTTACCTACATAAATAAACAAATTATTCTTTCTCAGTGTATCAACTAAACCCTGTGTCGCTGCTTTCCGAGGTGTTCGTGCTTCAACAATGGATCTGGGTTTCACGTTTCAGCCAGGTCAAACTCAGAAGACAACCATGGAAAGATAACTCATAGAGCAGTGCGACAAAAACTTCCTTGTTTGGTTGAATCTGTTTTTGGCCCTTTCCATCTTCATGGGATTTTTTTTATCTTTGATCTGTTGATGAAAGTGGGAAGGAATAATCAATAAAAGACGTACAAAAACTAAAGGAACGGCTAAAGGCCATTGCCGAGCTTCTCTGTTTCATGGGCATGCAGATTTGTTGGTTCTAAGACTCTAGTGCCAAAGTTTAGAAGAAAGCTTTGTAAATTATTATGTCTTTATACTTTCAGCAAAAAAAAAAAGAAATATATATATATATATTCAAAGAGGAAGAAAAGCTGCAAATCTTCATTCTCATTTTTCCAGGCAAAACAGAGGATAGTGAACCCAGAAAGCCGAAAGGAAAGAAAGACAGAGAAAGCAAAGAGAGAGAAAAATGTGTGCTTAAAAGAGAGAGAAAAAGATATGTGGGGCCATTTTAAACATCTCTGAATTTTTAACCTCCCATTTAGTGGTGAAACTTTAGGTCGGCAGATAGGCCTGCTGTCTGAATTTTTTAAGCTCGGTGGGCAGGCTTATATGTTGGCCCGTCCAAAGTTGAAATTTGAGCTCGGGTTTGGGCGGCCCAAATTTGGTCACCGCGCCTGAGCCCGCCGCTATGTAGGCGCCGTCAATTGCCGTTCGCCGGAGTTTTTTTTAAATTTTTCCGGCCAAGCCCGAATTGCCCGAGTGCCCAAATTGCTCGAAAAAGGTCAAAATTATGACCGTTGGTGCCCGACCCGAAAATAAGCCTGAAAACCCGAATTTTGCCTGAATACCCGACATGCCCGAAAACCCGTCCAACGGCTAGTTTTTTGACCGTTGCCACCCGAACCCGACCTGCCGATTCCTAAAGTAGCCGTTGCACCCTGAATTTTTTGAAAAAAAAATCAAATTTTTAACCAAAAAATTTCCCTATAAATACCCCCCATCCCCCACACATTTTTCTCACCCAAACTCTCTCAATCCCTCTCAATTTTTCTCAATCTCTCTCAATTTCTCTCAATCTCTCTCAATCTCTCAAATCTTTATCACAATTTTTTAAAAAACTATCACATTATCCTAAAGCTCTCTCTTTCAAATCGCTATTATTTTTTTATAATGGATCCTTTTGGTTATAGTGGTATTCCCGTTGATGCCCAACACAATGTGGAAGAAGGGCAATATCCCACTAATGAATTTGTTACGCATGAATCTACTAATCTGAGCCCTGGTGGACGTACTGGAGGTCGTGGTCACAATGGTGGTGGGTGTGGAGAAGCGGCGAGTGCCAATGTGACTGCGTCTGCAAGTGTTGTAACCTCTAGGAGGAAATGCAAGCACACCTCGATAGTTTGGGATCACTTTGACATAATTGAGGAGATCGACAATGAAGATAACACTAAACATATAGCTTAGTGTAAATATTGTTTATCTAAATTATAAGGTGACACTATTCACGACACCACACACTTGAGAAGACACTCTGAAAAGTGTCTTCAAAAGCTTAGCCAATCCGGCGGATCCAAACTCCGCCAAACACAATTATCTTTTGATCGCGCAACCGGTGGTCTAACCACTTAGAAATACGATCCGCAAGTAGATCGTATAAAAGTTGCACGAATGATAGCTGCTTTAGATCAACCACTTCGTTTTGTAGAGCGTCATAATTGGCAATGATATATTAAGGTTGTACATAATCCTAATACACAGTTCATTTCAAAAACTACTCTTAGCAAAGATTTATTAAAATTATTTTAAAAAGAAAAAGAAGCATTAATAAACCTTTTACACTCGACTAGCAGGTGCGTTGCGTTAACGGTAAATATTTGGTCTGCTGTTGCCAATAAATATTATTTAACTGTAACCGGACATTACTTTAAAGGATTTGATTTAGATAAGAGAATATTAGGTTTTAAATGTGTTCTGAGATCACATAGCGCGGATTTAATATATAATATCATTTTAAATGTAATTGATGAATTTAGATTAAGAGATAAAATAATGGCTATAACATTAGATAATGCTAGTGCCAATACAAAAGCAATTGAGTTCTTTGAAAATGATTTAAGTTTATTCGGTGACGGTGCATGTCACGTAATTAATTTAATTGTTAAATCCGGTTTAAAAGAAATGTGTAATCACATTAAAAGAATTAGAGATAGTCTTGCATGGATTCAAGGTAGTAACCATCGACAAGAAGATTAGTTTAGGTTCTTACAAGCATTAAATATACCTCCTAGAGCATTAGCGTTAGATATGCCTATAAGATGGAACTCAACTTACACATAATACTTCAACAATGCATCCCCTATAAGGATGCTATAACAAACTATATGTGTGCAAAAGTAGGAGTAGGACATATAGACGCATATGATTGGTAAATTGCCGAAGTTTTGTATCAATTTTTAGGTAGGTTTCATGAAGTGACTCTAAAACTTAGTGGAACATATTACCCAACATCACCTTTAGCTTTAGGAGAACTTTTACGAATTAGGATTTTATTTAGCGAATATAGGGAGGACTCAATCTTAGCAGTTCCTATCCATTCTATGGAAAAGAAATTTATAAAATATTGGTCTAAGTTGCCTTTGTTGTATGGTTAGGTTCTATTTTTTATCCTAGATTAAAATTAGAAGATTTAGAAAGTGGTTTAGAAAACTCAGGTGAATTTTTAGGCATCAATTGTAAGGACCAATATCCAATAATAAAGGAAAAAATATATTCGATCTATAGTAAATATGAGATTAGGTTTAGA
>NW_010366164.1:594027-595242 GCF_000414095.1 Morus notabilis
TTTTTTTCTTTTGTTTTGTTTTTCTTCTTGCTTCCATTAGAAATTGTTCGGTGCACACACATTGAAAACTGAATGACTTTTTTTTTTCCTATTTTTTCCGTATGAGTTTGAAATCTGAATACGGTTTCTATTTGATGTCAAAACAACCTCCCAATTAAATTAATGTAAGTAGTTTTTAGATTTTAAAAAAATAACCCAACTTACCCAGATCTTTCTCTCTCTTTCCCCGATCTACTTTTGTCTTCTCCGAAGCTTGTGCTAGTGCACAGGCTGATGAAAATTAGCAGATCTCCACGATGGGGACGATGGCAGAGCTAGGGTGGCGTCAGTGGACGGCCACGAGCGTCTTTGTCAAGATGGGAGATAAGAGGGCATCGGAGTTAGGTAGGGGCAGCAGCTTTGCAGTGAGAAAAGAATGAGAGAGAGAAGAGAAAGAAAATGAGTGACTTGGGTTTGGATGTTTTTTTTTTTTTTTTTTTTTTTTCCTGGCCCTCTCTTGTTTTTCAGATTTATTAATCGTGGTCTATCACTGTTTGACTACCGCCTATCACTACTTAACCGTGATCTATCAATGATTGATCGCAGATTGACTACAAAATTGCTTTGTTCTTTTTTTTTTATCGGATCTTTAAATTCATTAAAACGGCCATTGGCCTAATTTAAACAGAGGTTACAAATGGGAAATTTAGTTCTATATTCAAAATCCGTCAGACTTTATAATTTTATCTTTCATACGTACCTCTTGATTTTTTTATACAAACATTTTAAACAACTTGAACAAAAGCAACCTTGGATCGTCACCTAAGATTAAGGCCAACATAGTATTTGACATAATGGAAAAATAAATTTGGTGGTTACTGGTTACCAACCAGATTATAGAATTAAGTGTATATATATATATACCTTAACTATAATTTGATGACATGACGTTTTATATGGTTTGCTATAACAAATTAAGCAATCGCTTAACCTTAAACATTAACTAAAACGATTACTTTTCAACTTTTGGACGTGGCAATGGATATCCGGAATAAAAAACCAGATTAGATAATGGATGGGAATTTGTTTCTTTTCTTAGTATTAATTTCCTTTTCTATTTAGTTGTTTAGTTTGTGAAAGCTGCGTGGACTATGAGTTATGATTGTTTAGCTTTTGATTTGACCTATAAAACCAAGGGGTACTTATTTAGTTGTAAAATCTTTGGCTTTTTACACT
>NW_010366164.1:595383-609803 GCF_000414095.1 Morus notabilis
TTTGTTTTCTCTTAATTCTATTGTAGATGAACAACAATGATTTGGAGGCACAAAGTGAGAACAATGATTTTGAGGAACCAATAGATGTGGATATTGAGCTTGACGAGGATGTGGTTGAGCTCATAGGTGTCGGTGGCCAAAAACCTCTCAAGAAGAAGAAGTTGAAATCAAAAGTTTGGAACTTTTTTGACATCCTTCCTCTTGGTCCGGACAAAAAGCTTAAGAGTGCTTGCAAGAAGTGTGGGCAACAATATCTTGCTGCTAGTAAGTATGGAACAAGTAACATGTTGAAGCATATTAAAACTTGTCCGAGATCAGACACTAGAGATATTGGTCAAATGCTTATTTCTCGTGATAGTAGCTTGTCGTTTGGCTCTTGTAGCTTTAATTCTGAAAAATGGCGTGAGTTGGTGACTGCTTGTATTGTTATGCATGATTTGCCTTTCCAATTTGTTGAGTACAAAGGATTAAGGGCTATGCTTCAATATCTATATCCTGATGTGGAATTAGTGTCTAGGAACACTGCTAAGGCTGACTCTCTTAAGTTGTATGCAAGGGAGAAAATGAAAATAAAGAATATGTTGGATGAATGTCCTGGTAGAATAAGTTTGACATCTAATATGTGGACTTCATTGACTACTGATGGGTATTTATGCCTGACTGCTCATTTTCTTGATAAGAATTAGAAGTTACATAAAAGAATTCTGAGTTTTTATCTTATGCCACCTCCACACACTGGGATAGCACTATCTAAGAAAATCTTTTCCTTATTAAGTGATTGGGGAATTGAGGAAAAGATTTTTAGTATAACTTTAGATAATGCTGCTTCAAATGATGTCTCCGTGGATGCATTGCAAAAGCAATTAAACTTGCGTGGTTTGTTGCCTTTTCATGGTGGTTTGAAAAGTATTGATAAGTCAGTTGAGAAGATTCGAGATAGTGTTAAATATGTTAAAGGATCGCAACAAAGGAAGCAAAAGTTTTTAGAATGTGTTAAGTTAGTGTCGATGGGAAGCAACAAAGGATTGTCTTAGGATGTGGTTACTAGATGGAATTCAACTTATCTTATGCTTGAAAGTGCACTCTTTTATAGACACGCTTTTCAACATTTGGAATTGAGTGATTCTAACTATAAGAATTGTCCTAACTCCGATGAGTGGGAAAGAGTTGAGAAAATATCCAAGTTTTTGAAAGTCTTCTATGATGCCACACTTCTGTTTTCTGACACAAGATATCCCACAACAAGCTTGTATTTCCTAGCAATTATGGAATGTTACATAACCCTGAAAAATGCTGCCCAAGGTGGAGATGAGTACTTGAAGTCCATAACTATGCATATGTGGCCCAAATTTCAAAAATATTAGTCACAATTCAATCCCATTTTAGGCATTGCACTTGTGTTTGATCCTCGGTGTAAGATGTAGTTTATTGACTTTTGCTACAACAAAGCTTATGGGCATAACTCTGAGGAGTTGTTTTCTTTACATGAGAAGTTGGAATCCCTTTTTGATGAGTATGTTTTGAAGCTTGATCATTATGCCTCACCATCCACTTGTAAGAAAAAGGATAAGGGTAAAGCACCGCATGGAATGGAAGTAGATGAGTCAGATTTGTTGAAGGTAATATTTATTTTTCTTATATATTTACATTCTTGTACGTAGTAATATTTATCTTAGTAGTTACTAATGTTTTATATTTTTTTTTCAGGAATTTGATGATGTTTCCAGTGATTTGTTTTATGATTCAAACAAAAAATCACAGTTGGAATTGTATTTGGATGAGCCTAGAATAAAACGGAGTTATCAGTTGGATATTCTCTCTTATTGGAAGACAAATCAGTGCCGCTTCCCAATTCTTGCTGCCATGGCCCGTGATTTATTATGCATTCCTGTATCAACAGTTACTTCAGAGGCTGCATTTAGTGTTGGCGGTCGTGTGCTTGATCAGTTCCGTAGCTCTCTTAAACATGAGACTGTTGAAGCAATTTTATGTACAAGGGATTGGTTGTATGGAAATGAAGGTATATTCTTCAAGTTTTTCATTGTTCTCTTAAATATTGTTACTCTCAGTCTCACAGATGCTAATCAATAACTTTTTTTCCTAGATGGATTCAAAGTATTTCATGAAGATATGGATGAGCTCATCAACAATGTCGTTGATCTTAACATACATTCTGAAAAAACTGTCGACCAAGCTTCTAACTCCGGATGCGCTTGAATTTGATTTTTATTATGGTTGTGTAATGTTTTTTTTTTTTTTTTGCTTCATTTGAACTATGTGGTTTTAGGACTTTGTTATGCAGGTTTCATTTCATGTGATGTTTTCTTTTGCATCATGGACTTCTTTTGCATCAATGTGGTTCTCTTTTGCATCAATGTGGTTGCATCATGAATTTCATGTAATGTTGTTGCTGGAATTTTATTATCTATGCTTGGATTTTGGTACTTTGTTAAGATCTTTACAAAATGGACTGAAATCTACAATTTCGTGTCAATTTTGGTTCACCAGATTCGTGTCGTGTCTCAGGTTCGCGGGTCAATTCGTGTCGCGTGTCACTTTCGGTTCGTGTCATGTCGACCCGCAACCTGACCGTGTCGTGTTCGTGTTACGGTTCTTAATTATTTTCGTGTCATGGGTCGTGTCCGGGTCACGTGAAAAAAAAACTGACATGGCACAAACACGACACGAACACGACACGCGACACAAATTGACACCCCTAGTTCCTATCCATTCTATAGGAAAGAAATTTATAAAATATTGGTGTAAGTTGCCTTTGTTGTATGGTTTAGGTACTATTTTTTATCATAGATTAAAATTAGAAGGTTTAGAAAGTGGTTTAGAAAACTTAGGTGAATTTTTAGGCATCAAATGTTCGGACTAATAGATAATAATAAAGGAAAAAGTTATATTCGATCTATAGTAAATATGAGATTAGGTTTAGAGTATCTCCTAGAGTATAGGAAACGCAACAACAAGACGAAAACCCGCATTCATTCTTGAATATTTTCGGGTTAAAGAAGAAGAAGACAACTCAAATAGAAACTGGGAGTGAATCTTCGTCAACAAGTGGCAGTGGTAGCGGCAGTGCCAACTTCAACGAGCTTATGGCGTACCTCAGTGAAGGCTTAGTAGTCGATGATATGGCATAATCGTTTGACTTAGTTCAATGGTGGAGGGCACGGGCATTAACTTGGCTAATCCTAACTCGATTGGCAATGGATATATTTTCGATCGCAGTCTCCACTATTTCATCTGAACAAGCCTTCAGTACGATAGGAAGAATACTTGAGGAACGACGGAATGCATTGCAAAGGGATATTGTTGAAGCCTTGGTTTGCATTAAGGATTGGGATCGGGCCGATCAACGTCTACAGGATACGATTTTGCCGGCAAGCCCAGAATGGATCGGTGAATTTAATCGATTAACATTTAATTTTGAAGACGATCTTTTAGCTTCAAATTAAATTGTAAATTTGAAATTTGTAAATATGTATTTACTTTTGACATTGTATTTGTAATTGTATAACTTTGTAAGTTTGTAAAATTTATAATTCGTCACAAAATGATTGCACTCTTTTTTCATTGCCAAATTTTTATCCCAATTGGGTTTTTCTTGGTAAGGTTTCTAACGAGGCAATCATGAATTACGAATTTAATATAAATTATTAATATACATGATTAATTTATTCAATTGTGTTAATAATGTCTGTTGAATATTGATTTTGATTTTTATATAATTTTAACACAAACTGACTTAATAATTATAAAAATTAAAAAATATTAAAAAAAATTTCGGGTTATTCGGGCGGGCTCGGGCGGCCCGGCCGGGTTCGAGCAACCAAATATAAGCCCGCGGCCCGTTCAAGGGCATTTTTGGGCTCGGGCGGGCATCCCAAATTTTTCGGGCGGGTCGGGCTCGAGCTCGGGCAGAAACTCAGCATTTTCAAGCAGTTGCAGGCGGCCCGTCCAAAGTTTCAGCACTAGCCCCATTTACTTCGCTAATTTAAATTTTTAATTTGAAATGAAAATAATTTTATGTGAGTATTTTTAATTGTAGAAAAAATTAAATGAAATTTTTATTTTTAGGATTCATATTTAATTTAGAATCATAGTTCTTGATTTTTTATAGTATTTTTCTCTCACAAAAATTTAAATTTTAAAAATCAAAATTATGAATTATGGTTATGAACCCACAAACCAAACGTCTCATAAATGTGACTTTTTATAGAGTTTTTAACTGTAGTAAAACTAAAATTAAAAACTCAAATCAATAAAATGAATAAGGTTTAAATGCTCAACATTGCTCTATGAGTATCTTTCCACGTAAGTTTCTCTTAGACACTATACACAGCTTGCATATCAAGGATTAGTACATAAGTTGTTATTAACTCAAACCACTCGATTTTAATCAAACGGTAACTATTATCATGACCTCCGGATAGTCCTAAAAAGGGAACAAATAAGCTTAAATTTTGTTACTTGCAAATTTTACATTATTAACAGCGTAATTTTACAAATCTTACATGAGTTTTAGCTGTTAAAAAATTAACGGTGTTGTACCAGAAAATACGCTTGGACACGTCGGCCAACAAAGGCACGCCACGTGGCCCCACAGTGGTTACGTGGACATGGGCGTCGACCGTTTGGGCCGCCGACCCTATTAACCCTCGACGTCTACAAGGCTCGTCTGAAAAGAAGATCTGACTAAGGTCAGCCAGGTTATGGTCTGCGCCTGGACTCTGCCGCAATGGTACAGCACCGACCGTATAAACGTGGGACCTCCGAGGTGTCTGTAGTGCAAGCATTAATTACAAACCCTTAAACCGCCCTGCAGTGGGTGGCAAAAGATTACATGAATTCATAGAGCCGTAATAGAAGACCTTATGGCTGAGTGAACAGTCAAAAAGTGATTAGTGGGCTACGGTCTTAGCCTAGAAAGTAGGCCACTCAAGTACTTCCACCTACGAAGGAAAAGCACCCACGAAGGAAGCTCGGGCTATAAAAAGGGCAAAGCCCCATACGTGAAAGGGAGAGGACTCTAGGAAAAAGGCATGAGAAGAGAGAGAGAGCGTGCATGTAAATTGTAAAGAGTCCAAAATAAATATACCCTACTCAAGTGGATATAACCCTTCATTAACAGGGTGAACCACTATAAATCCCGTGTGTTCCCTTATTTAAGTGTTACATTCATGTTCAGAAAACACTTCATAGCATAAATTCAAATATACAGTTAATTTCTAGCCGGTAACCCAACAGAATACCATAGGGTCATCCGGCGTATTTCTGTTGACAAAATTTGACCATCAACAATTGGCGACTCCACTGGGGACAGAACCCAGAATCTCTGGTTCATATGTTTGACCCCTGACAACATATTCGGAGACGATGCCTCCGAAAAAGAGGGTTGAGGCCGTCAACTAGGGTATCCAGATGGATGAAATCGCCACTAAAGGAAAAAGTTATATTCGATCTATAGTAAATATGAGATTAGGTTTAGAGTATCTCCTAGAGTATAGGAAACGCAACAACAAGACGAAAACCCGCATTCATTCTTGAATATTTTCGGGTTAAAGAAGAAGAAGACAACTCAAATAGAAACTGGGAGTGAATCTTCGTCAACAAGTGGCAGTGGTAGCGGCAGTGCCAACTTCAACGAGCTTATGGCGTACCTCAGTGAAGGCTTAGTAGTCGATGATATGGCATAATCGTTTGACTTAGTTCAATGGTGGAGGGCACGGGCATTAACTTGGCTAATCCTAACTCGATTGGCAATGGATATATTTTCGATCGCAGTTTCCACTATTTCATCTGAACAAGCCTTCAGTACGATAGGAAGAATACTTGAGGAACGACGGAATGCATTGCAAAGGGATATTGTTGAAGCCTTGGTTTGCATTAAGGATTGGGATCGGGCCGATCAACGTCTACAGGATACGATTTTGCCGGCAAGCCCAGAATGGATCGGTGAATTTAATCGATTAACATTTAATTTTGAAGACGATCTTTTAGCTTCAAATTAAATTGTAAATTTGAAATTTGTAAATATGTATTTACTTTTGACATTGTATTTGTAATTGTATAACTTTGTAAGTTTGTAAAATTTATAATTCGTCACAAAATGATTGCACTCTTTTTTCATTGCCAAATTTTTATCCCAATTGGGTTTTTCTTGGTAAGGTTTCTAACGAGGCAATCATGAATTACGAATTTAATATAAATTATTAATATACATGATTAATTTATTCAATTGTGTTAATAATGTCTGTTGAATATTGATTTTGATTTTTATATAATTTTAACACAAACTGACTTAATAATTATAAAAATTAAAAAATATTAAAAAAAATTTCGGGTTATTCGGGCGGGCTCGGGCGGCCCGGCCGGGTTCGAGCAACCAAATATAAGCCCGCGGCCCGTTCAAGGGCATTTTTGGGCTCGGGCGGGCATCCCAAATTTTTCGGGCGGGTCGGGCTCGAGCTCGGGCAGAAACTCAGCATTTTCAAGCAGTTGCAGGCGGCCCGTCCAAAGTTTCAGCACTAGCCCCATTTACTTCGCTAATTTAAATTTTTAATTTGAAAAGTATATAATTTTATGTGAGTATTTTTAATTGTAGAAAAAATTAAATGAAATTTTTATTTTTAGGATTCATATTTAATTTTGAATCATAGTTCTTGATTTTTTATAGTATTTTTCTCTCACAAAAATTTAAATTTTAAAAATCAAAATTATGAATTATGGTTATGAACCCACAAACCAAACGTCTCATAAATGTGACTTTTTATAGAGTTTTTAACTGTAGTAAAACTAAAATTAAAAACTCAAATCAATAAAATGAATAAGGTTTAAATGCTCAACATTGCTCTATGAGTATCTTTCCACGTAAGTTTCTCTTAGACACTATACACAGCTTGCATATCAAGGATTAGTACATAAGTTGTTATTAACTCAAACCACTCGATTTTAATCAAACGGTAACTATTATCATGACCTCCGGATAGTCCTAAAAAGGGAACAAATAAGCTTAAATTTTGTTACTTGCAAATTTTACATTATTAACAGCGTAATTTTACAAATCTTACATGAGTTTTAGCTGTTAAAAAATTAACGGTGTTGTACCAGAAAATACGCTTGGACACGTCGGCCAACAAAGGCACGCCACGTGGCCCCACAGTGGTTACGTGGACATGGGCGTCGACCGTTTGGGCCGCCGACCCTATTAACCCTCGACGTCTACAAGGCTCGTCTGAAAAGAAGATCTGACTAAGGTCAGCCAGGTTATGGTCTGCGCCTGGACTCTGCCGCAATGGTACAGCACCGACCGTATAAACGTGGGACCTCCGAGGTGTCTGTAGTGCAAGCATTAATTACAAACCCTTAAACCGCCCTGCAGTGGGTGGCAAAAGATTACATGAATTCATAGAGCCGTAATAGAAGACCTTATGGCTGAGTGAACAGTCAAAAAGTGATTAGTGGGCTACGGTCTTAGCCTAGAAAGTAGGCCACTCAAGTACTTCCACCTACGAAGGAAAAGCACCCACGAAGGAAGCTCGGGCTATAAAAAGGGCAAAGCCCCATACGTGAAAGGGAGAGGACTCTAGGAAAAAGGCATGAGAAGAGAGAGAGAGCGTGCATGTAAATTGTAAAGAGTCCAAAATAAATATACCCTACTCAAGTGGATATAACCCTTCATTAACAGGGTGAACCACTATAAATCCCGTGTGTTCCCTTATTTAAGTGTTACATTCATGTTCAGAAAACACTTCATAGCATAAATTCAAATATACAGTTAATTTCTAGCCGGTAACCCAACAGAATACCATAGGGTCATCCGGCGTATTTCTGTTGACAAAATTTGACCATCAACAATTGGCGACTCCACTGGGGACAGAACCCAGAATCTCTGGTTCATATGTTTGACCCCTGACAACATATTCGGAGACGATGCCTCCGAAAAAGAGGGTTGAGGCCGTCAACTAGGGTATCCAGATGGATGAAATCGCCACTCATCCGGCGGATGACGGGGTTCAAGAAAACCCGCCTCCGGTTAGGAATGAAGTCGTACCCCCTGACATACCGAGGCCAGACCCCCTGCAAATGGAGGCCCAGCTAACTACTTTGACCGACCTGGTGCTGGGGTTGATGACTGTCGTAGAGCGCTTGGAAGGAAGAAACTCGTTGCCACCTTTAGAAGATGCCTCGAGACCACTAGGCGTTGCCGCAGTCGGAAACCATAATCCCGGTGGCCACCACGACGTCCCAGAAGAAATCGGGGACAGTGAAAATCTCGGCGGTGGTTTGAGGCCCCGACCTTCCCAATCCTCCGGCAGTCGTTCGAGGGCCACCATACATCGGGCTCAGGAAAACTGAGTAGCCAGAGGCCTAGAAAACCCGGGTGCACTGCTTCAAAACCCAGGCGGGAATCTTCCCAGAGATTCAGGGTCGATACAAGCAAGGGCAGAAGCTTCGAGAGGAGCCGACTCAGCGATCTCAATGGAGGAGGCACGAGCCATTATGGAGCGTATGGCCAGCCGGGAGCAACAGCTTGCGGGTGACGTCGTCGGCCTAAGAAAGAATATAGGACGAGTGGCCGAGGTGGTAAACGTCGATGTCACTCCTCTCCCCGATAAATATAGGTCACCGTTGATCCCACCGTATGACGGTCAAGGGGATCCCGATGACCACCTAGAGATGTACATAGGGCACATGCTCTTGCATGGATATGCTGAGGAGATCATGTGCCGAGCCTTTTGAAATCATCTAACGGATTCCGCCCGGAGATGATTTCAAACGCTAAAGCCAAACTCTATCTCAAGCTATAAGTTGAAGGAAGCATTTTCCCTCCAGTTTACAGGAGTGAAAAAATATGTTCCTCCAAAGCAGAATTTAACAACAATATACCAGAAGCCGAACGAGTCATTAAAAGAATGGCTTGCAAGGTATGGAGAGGCTGTCGCCGCCACGACGGACATAACCGACCGGGAGGCCTTGATGGGGGCGCTATCGAGCATAAAGAAAATCACCCCCTTCAAGAGGGAGCTTAACCGGAAGCCCCCGTCCAGTTACAAAGAATTCCTCGCACGAGCGCAAGGATACATTAATGCCGAGGAAGCAGACACGAACGACCCCGAGCACAGGTCAAATAAAAACAAAGGTACAAAGTAAGGGTCGACTGCGGGAAAGCCGGACGGAAAGAAGCGACGAGGTGGAAGAAGCGGAGACAAGAAGCCTGCTTCAACGTCGAACACTCTAGAGGCCAAGAAGCTGAGGCAAGAGGAAAACCACAAGCCTCGACCGTTCCGAAGGTACGACTCATATCATGAATTAACTATGGGGGTTGAAGAGGTGTTTAATCAGGTCGGTCGCGGGGACCTGCTGCGCCGACCAGAACCAATGAGATCAGACCCCAGCCGGAGGAACAAGAATAAATACTGCAGGTTCCACGGCGACATCGGTCACCACACCAACGACTGCGCCGACCTCAAAGATGAGATCGAAAGAGTAATCCGCGAGGGAAGGCTGCAGGAATTCAAGGCCGAGCGGAGACTAAGAAACGACGGCCTTGGCGGCTAAAATGACGGGAGATGCCGGGACGAACCACGGAACCCGGATGAACGAGAACCCATCGGCGTCATAAGAACTGTCCTCGGCGGCCTGTACCTCAGAGGAGACTCAAGGAGATCCCAGAAGGACTATGCCCACGAAGCCAAAGGGGTGTACCAAGAAAGGTTTTGGAATGTTTCGGCTGCCAAATCAACCAGGGTCAGCAGCATTGACTTAGCATTTAGTGAGGACGACGCAAACAGGGTTCACTTCCCCCACAACGACGCCTTGGTGGTCGAAGCCTTGATTGAAAATCACACTGTGTGCCTGATCCTGGTGGACAACGGGAGCTCAGTGGACCTTTTATATTCCGATTGCCTGGAGAAGATGGGGATCCCGAAGGAGCAATTGGAAAGAACCTCCCGGCCGTTGTATGGATTTACAGGGGACTCCGTCATCCCCCAAGGGACAATCCGGCTGCCCATAACCGCAGGGGAGAAGCCTCGACAAATCATAATGATGGCTAGTTTTGTGGTACTAAAAGGAGGGTCACAATATAATGCCGTAATTGGAAGGCCGACTCTTCAGACGCTGAGGGCAGTAACCTCCATTTACCACCAGAAGGTTAAATTCCCCACCCCAAACGGAGTAGGTGAAATGAAGAGCAACCACTACGAGTCTAGGGTTGCATACTCCGATGCCTTGCGCGGATACGATCAGCCAGGAAGGCAGGAGACGAGAATGGTCAATCAGGGCGCCGTCGAAGATATAGACCTAAGGGTCCTGAAGGAGGCCGTGTGGTCTCAGCCCGTCGAGCAGTTAGTAGAGATCCAGGTCGACGAGGATGAACCAACAAAGGTGCTGAAGATAGGCTCAGATTTGACCCCCACCACTTAGGGGTGAACTCGAAAGTTTCCTCACAAAGAACCTGGATGTCTTTGCTTGGACTCACGCTGACATGGAAGGGATCGACTCTAAAGTCATATGTCACACCCGAAACGTCGACCCCTCGCATCCCCCCAAACGATAAAAGCGCCGACCAATGAACCCAAAAAGGTACGAGGCACTAAAAGAAGAGGTCGACAAATTGATCAACAACGACTTCATCAGGGAGGCCCATTACCCGCGATGGGTCTCGAACCCCGTTCTAGTTGTCAAACCAAACGGGACGTGGCGGACGTGCGTTGATTTCAGCGACTTCAACAAAGCATGTCTTAAGGACGGGTTTCCTCTTCCCCAAATCGACCTAATGGTCGACGCCACAGCCGGTCATGAAACGCTAAGCTTTATGGATGCCTACTAAGGATACAACCAGATCCCCATGCATCCATCTGACGAAGAGCATACGTCATTCATAACCGACATGGGTCTATACTGTTACAAGGTAATGCCCTTTGGCCTAAAAAACGCAGGGGCAACATACCAGAGGCTAGTAAACAAAATGTTTGCTAGCCAAATCAGAAAATCAATGGAGGTGTATGTCAATGACATGCTGGTAAAAAGCACCAAAGCTGCTCAACACGTCGTTCATTTGGGGGCAATGTTCGACGTACTAAGAAGACATCACATGAAGCTCAACCCCCTGAAGTGTGCCTTCGGAGTCAGATCTGGGAAGTTCCCCAGCTTCATGGTCAGTAGCCGAGGGATAGATGCCAACCCAGAAAAGATTAAAGCCTTGCAAGATATGAGGTCTCCCACAAACCCATATGAGGTCTCCCACAAACCCGAAGGAGGTACAACGACTAACGGGAAGCGTCGCCACCCTCAATAGGTTCATTTCAAAAGCAACAGACAAATATGTACCATTCTTTAACACTTTATGGGGTAGTAAGCGGTTTGAGTGGACGCAACAGTGTGAAGAAGCCTTCCAAAAGCTAAAAGAGCATTTAGGCAGGTCCCCAATTTTGTAAAAGCCAATTCCAGGTGAGAAACTAAGTCTTTATCTCTCTGTATCTAAACATGTTGTGAGTTCAGTGCTCATCAGAAGTGAAGAAAGAATCCAGTTACCCGTATATTACGTGAGTAAGAGGCTCTTGGACGCCGAGTCTAGATACACCAAGATGGAACAGCTGGCCCTCGCCCTGATGGTGGCCTCAAGGAAACTTCGACACTACTTCTAGGCCCACACCATACGGGTCTTAACGAACCATCCGTTAAGACAAGCACTACAAAAGCCTGAGACGTCCGGTCGACTCCTCAAATGGTCGGTAGAACTGAGCCAATTCGACCTCGAATATGTACCACGGGCAGCGATCAAGGGACAAGCGTTGGCAGACTTCCTGGCAGAATTCTCAGACAGACCAGCTCCGTCCCTAGACGAAGAGGCCAAGGCAGTCGAGTGGAAACTCTATGTGGATGGGGCATCGAGCGAAGCGGGGTTAGGAGCCGGCGTCATGCTCATCAGCCCAGAAGGCCACAAGATTACCTCGGCAGTACGATTTCAGTTCAGGGCGTCGAACAATGAGGCAGAATATGAAGCACTTATCGTAAGATTGCGATTGGCCGGTCATTTGAAAGTTCAAATAATCCGCATCTTTAGTGACTCCTAACTGGTCGTCGGGCAAGTAAGGGAAGAATACCAAACCCGCGGCGAAAGAATGGGTGCATACTTAAGAAAGGTAAAAAATGAACTTGTAAAATTCCAGAGTTATGAGATACAACAGGTACCCAGAGCTGAAAATGCAAACGCCGACGCCCTGGCTAAACTTGCATCATCAAAAGACTCCGACATATTAAAAGTCGTCCCCATTGAAGAGCTTCAGCGGCCGACCATTGACGAGCAGGACGAAGCCTGGACCGTGCAGACGATCGAGAATTGGATGACTCCACTCATCCAATACTTAGCAGACGCAAAACTACCCGATGATAAAGAGGAAGCACGGCGGATTAAATACAGAGTAGCCCGGTACCTATTGTATGATGGAATGTTATACCGGAGGGGCTTTTCAACACCCTTGCAACGATGCCTAAATGACGAGGAGGCGCGAGGAGTCCTCCGGGAAATACATGAAGGGGTGTGTGGAAATCACGCTGGGGGGCAATCTCTGGCTCTTAAGGTTTTGAGGCAGGGGTACTATTGGCCCACCCTAAAAAAGGATGCGTTTCAATATGCTCGGCGTTGTGATAAGTGCCAGAAATATGCCTCGATTCCTAGAGCGCCCCCGGAAAGTCTAACCTCCATTCTTAGCCCATGGCCCTTTGCCAAATGGGGGATTGACCTAATTGGGCCCTTACACCTCACGCCCGGGGGTTTCAAATTTGCCATCGTTGCGGTAGACTACTACACTAAATGGGCTGAAGCAAAAGCCCTAACTATGACTACGGAGGCAGTCTGCACCAACTTCATATGGAACAACATTGTGTGTAGATTCAGAGTCCCACATTCGATCGTATCGGACAACGGAAGACAGTTCAACAACGCCTCAACATGCAAATTTTGCGATAGCTTGGGCATACGAAAGGACTTCTCAGCTCCAATACATCCTCAGTCCAACGGCCAAGTTGAGGTCGTTAACAAGATCCTAAAATACACTTTGAAGAAAAGGCTAGATGACTTGAAGGGAAGATGAACTGAAGAACTCCCGAAGGTCCTATGGGCATACAGGACGACGAGTCGAACTACCACGGGTGAAACACCCTTCTCAATGACATATAGCGCCGACGTGATTCTCCCCGTGGAAATCATGACGCCAGCACTAAGAACAGTCGTGTATGACGACGACGCAAACACGGAAGCACTAAATGGGGAACTCAACCTTTTAGAAGAAAAAAGGCTCAATTCTCAATTATGCCTCGCCACTTATCAACAGAGAACGGCACGATACTACAATAATAAGGTCAAGCAAAGGAGGTTCGTCCCAGGGGATCTAGTATTAGAAAGGGTGACGCAAAGCAGAAAGCCAAAAAATACTGGTCCTCTGGGCCCAACATGGGAAGGACCTTACCACATCAAGGAGCTGGTACGCCCAGGGACCTACTGTTGGTCTCCGAATCAAATTCGGATGCGGAAGCGTGGTGCGGGGAGGCGGATCGTGTATAACAAAAATTTTCATAAAACCTTTGAGATACTTCTATAGATTATATTAATTTATGCACGAATAAATTAATCTCATTAATTCATTTATTAAGAACTCAATTAGGAAAAATACCTGGAGGCCGACTCGGTTGATAACTTGAGTTCTTTGACCTCGAACAATCCTTGCTCCAAAGCTTTGTTTTTAGAAAACCAATGTCTTCCACGTCAATTCCTTGAATCCACGAAGACGTGTGTGTGGGCACACATGAGACAAAACGGGTTACAATAAACACTCGAATTTCCACAAACACCAACGCATGCACGATGTGGAATTTTTTGGAGAAAAACTTTTCCTTCTCTCTATTAGAAAATTTCGGCCACCTCTAAAATTAGGGCAAAAATTAATTCTGAAAATTGTTTCAAAAATTGTCACAAAAATTGTGTCCACAATTTTCTACTATTCTCTTATTTATAGAGTAGAAGTCAAACTTCTAGAAGGAATCAAATCCCTATCTCAAATTTGAATTTCGAAACGAAATCTCCTCTATCCCTTATCCCTTAGTGTGGCCGGCCAAGATGGGGATTCTCATCCCTGTGTGGCGCCAATATCAGATAGAGAAGGAAGAGAAAATCATCCTTTATCTTGTAGTCCAATTTTGACTCAAATTCAAATTATCAAATAAGTTTAAATGGATAAATCTAGATGTTTTTAAATTTAAATTTAAATAATCACATTATTTAAATAATAATTAATTCTCAATTAATTATTTTCGAGTGTTTAATTTTAAAATTCCGTAATTCTAAAATTCTCATTTTGCCTTTTGTGTCTGGTAGAATTACTAAGACGACGCGGGGACTAATGGAC
>NW_010366164.1:610567-611279 GCF_000414095.1 Morus notabilis
ATGAATAAACTCTTTTATTAAATAAATAATAAATATCATATTACATCTCATGCTTCTAGGACACCATTCCCAACAATCTCCCACTTGTCCTAAAGCAGGTAGAATATGTCTCCAATCTTGAAACTTTCTAGGTGTCTATAATTGATCTATGTCTGGAACAACTTCCAGATTAGTTAAGAATTTTCTAGAGTCAGGTTGCTTTCTTTCGCTGCTTCACAAGCTGACCACATTAACTTTTAATGATAAAATTAGCAATCACACTTTGCCAACAACCTTTATTGTCTTGACTCCTTCACCTAGTGTGAACACAGACTTGGATGTTGACTCTCAAAATTCATGTATGACTCATAGTCAAAGTCTATATATCCAGTGAAAGATAACTCTTTCACTGACTAAACTATCTTATAGTTTCTTTATTTTCCTTATACACTTAAGGATACACTACACGGTTGCTCAATGATCGAATCTTGAGTTCAATTGATAATGACTGACTACTCCCACTGAATATCAGATATTCGGGCTTGTAAAGAATAAGAACGTCTTCTTTTCTTTTGTTTGAAAACATCTTGGTTTTGATCAAATCCATAAGACTTAATAGCCTTATCAAATTGGATGTTCCATGATCTAGAAGCTTGCTTCAATCCATAAATGGATCTCTACAGCTTGCAGACTTTCTGCTCTAGGCCTTTCTCTATGTAACCCTCTGGCTAAT
>NW_010366164.1:612272-615324 GCF_000414095.1 Morus notabilis
TGAGCCGGACACCCCCATATGCGAATATGCTTCAAAACTAGCTTTCGACCATTCCACAACTTTAGGGGTGTCTTTGGTATAGACTTAAATGGTACTAGATTCAGAGTATACATGGTGGTTCTTAGGGCATAATCCCATAAGGAAGCAGGAAGTGAAGAATAACTCAACATTGATTTTATCATGTCGAGCAAAGTCTGATTTCTCTTTTCGGCTACACCATTTTACGGTGGTGTACCGGGTGTAGTCAATTGGGATACCACACCTTCTTCAATTAAGAAATCTCAAAACTCTTAGTCTAGGTATTTACCCCCTCGATCTAATCAAAGTGTCTTGATTGGTTTACCAAACTATTTTTCAACTTATGCTCAGAATTCTCTAAACTTTCTAAAAGTTTCATATTTCCGTTGTATTAGGTAAACATAACCATATCTCAAATAATCATCAATAAAAGTGATAAAATATTTGTAATCTCATTTATCTTGGACGTTTAACAGTCCACATACATCCGAATGTATTAGCTGAAGAGGTTCTGTGGCTCTTTCTCCTTTCGACATGGAAGGCCCCGTGGTCATTTTGCCTCCCAAACAAGATTCATAGGCTAGAAGCTTACTAACTTTTAGTTAGCGTAAAGGACCATCCTTTACCAGTCTTTAAATCTTGTTTAGGCTAATATGACCAAGTCTAAGATGTCACATATATATGTGTTATTTATCGTGAGAGATCCTTTGCTTCTTATTCTTAGGTTCAGCAACTTTTTAAACTTTTCAATATTTCGCAGTGAGCCAGGCATCGGTTTAAACGGTATAAACCATTTTCTAAATATCCAGAACATATATCAGAACAATTCCGAAAGATGTGGACTAGATTATTATTAAAGGCAATTGTTCAAATAATTTGGAATTAGAAATCAAATTTCTCTTTATGCTTGGAGGGAAATAAACATTGTTCACAACAAGGTATTTCCAAAATTGAAGTCTAACTTCTCCCACTGCTTTTGCCAATATCCTCGTGGTATTCCAACTTTTATCGTGTAGTCCCTGATGGTATGTTCTTTGTACGAACTAATACTTTACAAAGAAAATCAAAACATGATTAGTTCCTCCCGAATTAACTATCCAGGACGAGGAATCACCCTCTACTAAAGATGTTTCTAGAATTAGTAAATCTTATTTACTTTGATTCATTTTCTTTGTTTAGGTGGAAACAATTTCCATTTAAGGGCTAAAATTTAATAAAGAAAACTAACATGATTAGTTATTCCTGAATCAACTATTCAGGATAAGGAATCACCATTTTACTAAAACATGTTTTTTTAGAACTAGCAAATCATATTTGCTTGAGTGCCTTTCTTTATTTCAGGAAACAATTTCTTTGTAAGAACTAAGACTTAATAAAGAAAACAAACATGAGTAGCAACTCCCGAATCTACTATCCAGGAATAAGGAATCACCCTTTTTTACTAAACATGTTTTTAGAACTAGCAAATCATATTTGCTTGATTCTTTTCCTTTATTTTGGTGGAAACGACTTTCCTTTTGTCTTTTACTCATGCCCTTACAGTATTTAGCCAAGTCTTTTTATTTTATGGATTTCCAAATACGATATCTAATGACTGCATTATCTCATAAGCTGTCTCCATGCCTTCAGACTTCTTGTGAATTACCACGCACAACCCTAGCTAATAGTTAGCTACAGTGGTTTTGTTAGGGACAGAAGGACAATCCTCCATTTGGGACAAACTTATATTCATCACATGAATGTAAGTTGTTTATGTTACTTTACCACTTTGCATAGTTTATCTCTAGTCATTGTTTCAGTTTCATGTAGTGAGATTTTAGGATTTGAAATATTGCTGGAAATAAGTAGAATATTCATCTAATCAATTTATGTGCATGAATATCAAAACATGTGAATTTAGGCACAATTAAATATGAAATATGACGCACATGAAAAATACATAAATCATGTTTTAATTTTAGGTACCAACGATAATCCAATTTACCACAAATAAAGTGTACCTTTGGGTAGTCAAATTATTGACAAATTAAACCGAGACTCCTCTCAGTTAATAAACATACTCAAAATATCTCATATTTTCATATTTATTAACTACCATTATTTTAGTCAAAATATAACCAACAAACTTTGATTATATCTTCATGAGTGTAAACCACCAACCGGAAATACATCATTGAATCCTATCACTAGGAAGTCAACCTTGTTATTGATCCGAAAGAACACTTTCCGTAGGGAGTGCGGAATCGGTATCGCCGCGAAGCCCCTTCCGAATCTCACGGTGTTGAACTAACGATGGAGACTAGTAGGTCGTATTGTCATACAACCCTCTCCCACTCATTATTTTGCAAATATGTATTTTGTTTAAAAAACATCTCATGGTTTTCAAATCGAAAAATAAACAATTTATTTTTCAGATATGTGAAATTCTAAAATTTAACACTTAAATTCAATTTCACATGTAACATTATTTTGCAAATCAATTTTGCAACTTAAATCAATTTAATCATATTAAATCGATTTTTAGCGCACGGTTCTTATTTTATTTTTCTAAAACCCTTTTATAATAAATAAAATAAATAATAATAAATGCGCGTGTATATATGACATGTTATAAAACATATGAGTAGGCACATTATATCTATATGGCATGTTATATGCATGGACATATAATATATAACTACCAACATAAAATATAAATATATGCAATCGACTATTGAGATGGATTTGACCGGGTCCCATGGAAAAAAATCACAACCAAATCAAAAAATAAATAATTACAATAATTATTTTCTTCCGTTACATCAACGGGTCTTCGATTTTTGAACTCTTCATTCTTTGGCTTCGTTCTTCGTCTTCGGGCCAGATTTCATCTTCTTCGGGGTTCAGAACTCTTTCGGGTCCGTCAGCACGCATTACGAGGGTTTCGAAAACCTTCAGGCCCGTTTGGGGGCCCAATTCCCGAATCTGGGTTGCCAGCTGCGCACTCTGGCCGCGCACTGTGCAGTCTGATCGCGCGGCCGCACGGACTGTCCGC
>NW_010366164.1:615567-649306 GCF_000414095.1 Morus notabilis
GCGCGTGCCCTGGCCGCGCGCTGGGGTGCGCCTTGGCTGCGCCTTGGCCTTCTTTCTGGGTGATTTTTTTGAAAAATTTCTGGGCAGATTTGCGCTGTTTCTTGGCATCTTCAAAGCTTCAAACTTGATCTTCCATGCCTCTTTTTGATTCAAAATCAAAACCCTAATTCTACCTAAAACCTAGAATTACAATAATTCTAATCCCGAAGTAATAATTTGAACGAATTTAATGCGATCCATGGAATCATATAATTAATGACCAAATCCATCTATAAATGCAAGTGCCTACCCATCACATACATACAGAATCAATTTTTGATTATCAAATAATCAGAGCATAAATTAATATTTCTATAGACCGCTCTGATACCAATTGTTGGTCTCCGAATCGAATTTGGATGCGGAAGCGTGGTGCGGGGAGGCGGATCGTGTATAACAAAAATTTTGCCGAATCGAATCCGGCTGCGGAAGCGCGGTGGTGTGGGGAAGAGAGGCGGATCGTGTATAACAAAAATTTTCATAAAACTTTTGAGATACTTCTATAGATTATATTAATTTATGCACGAATAAATTAATCTCATTAATTCATTTATTAAGAACTCAATTAGGAAAAATACCTGGAGGCCGACTCGGTTGATAACTTGAGTTCTTTGACCTCGAACAATCCTTGCTCCAAAGCTTTGTTTTTAGAAAACTAATGTCTTCCACGTAAATTCCTAGAATCCATGAAGAAGTGTGTGTGGGCACACATGAGACAAAACGGGTTACAATAAACACTCGAATTTCCACAAACACCAACGCATGCACGATGTGGAATTTTTTGGAGAAAAACTTTTCCTTCTCTCTAT
This sequence comes from Morus notabilis, assembly GCF_000414095.1. Lineage (NCBI taxonomy): Eukaryota > Viridiplantae > Streptophyta > Magnoliopsida > Rosales > Moraceae > Morus > Morus notabilis. The sequence goes on from NW_010366164.1 coordinate 616,416, forward strand.
TAGGAAATTTCGGCCACCTCTAAAATTAGGGCAAAAATTAATTCCGAAAATTGTTTCAAAAATTGTCACAAAAATTGGGTCCACAATTTTCTACTATTCTCTTATTTATAGAGTAGAAGTCAGACTTCTAGAATGAATCAAATCTCTATCTCCAATTTGAACTTCGAACGAAATCTCCTCTATCCCTTATCCCTTAGTGTGCCCGGCCAAGATGGGGATTCTCATCCCTGTGTGGCGCCAATATCAGATAGGGAAGGAAGAGAAAATCATCATTTATCCTGTAGTCCAATTTTGACTCAATTCAAATTCTAATTTAAGTCAAACTTAAATTAATTTGAATTCTAAATTGAACAACTTATCAAATAAGTTTAAATGAATAAATCTAGATGTGTTCAAATTCAAATTTAAATAATCACATTATTTAAATAATAATTAATTCTCAATTAATTATTTTTGAGTATTTAATTTTAGAATTCCGCAATTCTAAAATTCTCATTTTTGCCCTTTGTGTCTTGTAGAATTTCTAGGACGACGCGGGGACTAATGGACCTATAATCCCGAGCTCTAATAAAATTAATAATTAATTAAACACTTTAATTAATTAATTAATTCTATTAATTCCAATAGTTACTCCACTATAAACTTGGTTCAAACAAAACAACGTAATTTTGGTTGTTGAGTACCATTGATTCTCTAATGAAGAGTGATTCATAAAACAAATTCATGAATTTGAGCTCCTATTGGTCCAAGTACCGAATCAACCCTCAAGAGAATTATTTATCTACTTCTTTCTTAAAAAGAAATGGATTCCATCTCGTGTAATAACATTCCCGGCTACCTACTTCATCATGTCTCCAAAATACAAGGAATTGGATTCAGGATCTCAGAATCCGTACCGAGTAAATCAAAAGACACAAATCCATAAATAGGAGTTTGTTAAGAACTCAGGATTAAGACCATCCTATATATGACAATCGGTAGACTCAATTAGAATTTCTATACTTAACGAAATTATTAGAAATTCATATTATGTCTGTGTCCTTGTTCCATATAATCTCATTATGCGAAATACACTCATTCAATATCTCACCATATTAACAGTGCGGATAACACCGTTCCATTCTAAATAGGAATGACATGTATTAATAATGTTTTAATTAAAGATTCCGAACTTTAATTAAATTCATTATGAACATTACTTTTTGATTATTATCCTTAAACATTATCCTCTTGTATATAACACTTATATACAATGTTTAAGGTTACATAAATAATCATGGAATTTTTATTAATATTCATAAAATATTCATAAATATATGCACATAAAATAATGAATAAACTCTTTTATTAAATAAATAATAAATATCCTATTACATCTCATGCTTCTAGGACACCATTCCCAACACCTACATACTAGAAAGCCTCGACGGCAAGAAGGTTCAACATCCCTAGAATGCAGAACAGCTAAGATTGTATTATCAATAAGTTAAATTTCTTAAATATCATAGCTGAAGTTAGCGTTTCAATAAAAATGTCTTATTTATCAAGAAGTTTAGCATTTACAATAAAGGAATTTACCCCTTAATAACATGTCTACCTAAAATATAAAGTATACTAGCTAGACATGGGGGCAGTAAGGGGTCCACAAAACCCAAAAAAAAAAAGACGACGACCCCAAGGGGTAAAGATAAGCGACTACTCCTCTAAGGAGGAGAGACAAACACTTAGCAAATTTTAAGGAATTTTCTAAAGACGACGACCCCAAGGGGTAAAGATAAGTGACAACTCCTCCAAGGAGGAGAGACGAACACTTAGCAAATTTTAAGGAATTTGCTAAGATGACGACCCGAAGGGGTAAAGATAAGCGTCGACTCCTCCAAGGAGGAGAGACGAAAACTTAGCAAATTTTAAGGAATTTGCTAAGACGACGACCCTAAGGGGTAAAGAAGATGACGACCCCAAGGGGTAAAGATAAGCGTCGACTCCTCCAAGGAGGAGAGACGAACACTTAACAAATTTCAAGGAATTTACTAAGACGACGACCCCAAGGGGTAAGATAAGTGTCGACTCCTCCAAGGAGGAGAGACAAACACTTAGCAAATTTCAAGGAATTTGCTAAGACGACGACCCCAAGGGGTAAGGTAAACGTTGACTCCTCCACGGAGGAGAGATGAATAATTTTACAAAATTTACAAAGACAAAGACCCCAAGGGGTAAGATAAAAAACACAACAGAAAACCAAAGAGCAGTTAAATATTGTCTTGAAATATATATATATATATATATATAGGGATTATAGATCAAATTGCAGAAACTAAACTAAGTATCACCGCCTTCACCAGCAGCGTGGTCACCTGCTGCTACCCTATTGCTGCCCTCGCCACCTGTATCTTCAGAAGAAGGGCCTTCGTCGTTAGAAGGAGGCTCGTAGAGAAACTCCAAGTTAAGGCCGGGGATATGCTTGTTAATTCTGGCAATAAGTTGCTACCCCACAGATTCCATATCCTTGGTACGCATATCCAAAAACTCGTCTGAGGATTTGAAATCCTCGACGGCTTTGGCAGCAGACTTGGAATTCCTCTGAGCAAAGTCTGCGGAGGCTATGAACTCTTCGACCCCCACCTTCTTCCCTTCCTGCCTGCCAAGGTCGAAAGCCTCCCTACGCAGGGCCTCTTTGTATCGGCAGCCTCTTTACGGACACAAGCAATCTCCTCCTGGGCGACCTTTAAATCAGCTGTCGCCATTCGTAGCTCTTCAGTAACACGACCAAGCTTGTCAGAAGCCTCCTTCTTATCATCCCTCGCCTTCTTAAGAAGAGTCTTCAAGCGCTATTTAGTACGATCCATCGCCTGGCTCCTCTCATCCATCTTAACCATCTCAAGATAATTAAGGAGGGAAAGGATGAGGGACTGTCAGAAACAAAGAAGTTAGAAAAAGATGCCTACACAAATACAACCTACTTTACTTAGCTGAAAGGAACTTACATGTATCTGGAGGGAGATCTGCCGACGGGTACGATCGAGCAAGGAGAGACGGCGAGCGTTGTCCTAATCTGGCTCAAAGAAGAACTCGTACATGGCCTGGAAGAGGAGAGAGAAACGTGGGGGCAATTCATCGCAGCATCTACTTGGCCCCAAGAAACGTCGGTTACTATGAAGTTTGGGTCAAAGACCCTCACCCTAGGAAGTAACACGGTCTCTTCCCCTGGAAGGGCCTCAGAACCCTCAGGAGCATCGGTAGTATCAATTACTGGTAGGGATTCAGTGCCCGCGGTAGGGATTTCCTCATGACGAGGCCTCTTTCGCCTCGGCGTCTCCTGAGAAGAGGGTTCCTCGACCCGTTGCCTCCGCAAAATGACGTCACCAGCTTCGCTTGACAAATCCTGAGTCTTCTTTTTCTTTGAACACCTCTTATCTCCTGGGACGCGCAAGCCAAGGATCTTCATCTCTGCAACAGGCAAAGGCTAAGTAAAAAAAAACAAAAAAGCATACCGCCGGCAGTAAAATGAAAAAACTCCTTGACGGCGTTAGTATCGTCCAAGTCAGGGAGAGTTAGTAGGAGACCGGTTTGCTCTAAGTTCTCCTGCGTCAGAAGGGTTCTGATATGACGCTCGTCCTCTGAATAGTTGAAAGCCTCCTCAATCCGGGCGAGCCTATTGCCCGCAAGCTGGGGACGATCTTGAGAGACTGCACAAGAAACTAGGGTCAGCGATATAACATAACGACGAGAGGAAAGGCGGTCGAGGATATGTACCAAGCATCCTGAAAGACCTTTTTACCCCTTTTCTTTTAAAGGGCCTGTCCCCAGGATGGACATCAAACATGCCCTTGACCAGGAAGAACATGGGCTTCCACCCATGAGACGAAGACGGTAGCCCCTTTATTAGCCTTCCAAATCTGGGCTCCGACTGCCCATAGCTACCCAGGAAGTACCATCCCTCACACTTGGGGACTTGGTAAAGTTTATATAGGAACATAAATTCGTCCAGAGGCAACTCTACCTCGAACTTTTTTCTCCAAAGTACCCATATACTGGCAAAAATGTACTAGAAATTTGGCGCCAGTTGTGTGGGGGATACACCGTGGAGTTCGCAAAAGTCTTTCATGAACGGATGAACATGGAGGGTCATCCCCGCAGTGAAAGCCCGGGTATATACCGATAGATACCCTGGGGGAGGCTGACTTGCCCTATGATTAGGGTCTGGCAGGAGGAACTCGAACCAGCAACCATCCACGCACCCATTTTGGTATGCGTGGAGGATGTCCCTATCACAGGTCTTTGGTTCCACGAAGTCGGCTGTAAACCACAGTCGATCCTTGTCTAGCCCAACTGAGGTGACCGGGACGTTTGTGTCCCTACCACTAATTCCAAAGGCGGAGCCCCCGATCAGGGAACCCCCAGAAGATGAAGCCTTGGCGGTACCTCCCTCGCCATCCTCGTCGACCATCCGGTCAATGCTATCTTCGTCGTCCCTCAGGTTTAGGACGTAGTCTTCGACATCCCTTAAGAGGGGGTCGCTGGCGGTATGAATGGAGGGAGACTCCGCAGCTGGGGACGGATTTGGCCTTATGACAAGAACGCCCCTTCGACGTAGTCTTCTTCTAGGTGCCATTACTGTGAAGAAAAAACCTAAGGTCAGTCCTATCAGTCGAAGGGAAGGGAAATTAGTTTTAGGTCCTGGTTAGTTCGGCTAGGAACTAGAACGACGACCATTTAACTAAGCCGTCGACTATTCAACTAAAGACACCGACCGATTCAAACACAATGGTGACTATTCAAGATGAGCCCAGAATCATTGAACAGACCCGAGACTGCCCAAAACCCCCAATGGTTACTCAAAAACTGTGAATAAAGGTCAGAATGATTTCTAAATACTCCTATCATACCAAGTTTTCAGCCATTCCCTCCTATTCAGAGAATCTACCAGGAACCAGGAAAGCATAAACGTAATAAGAACAGGAGGAACGAGCAGGAAATACTTACCAGAGGTTTGAAAACGAGATGAAGGCGCGAGCTCGGGAAGAAACTTCGCTGAGGAACGCGACGAGTCTTGGGAAGATTTACACAGAGTCTCGACAAAGCAGAAGAAGTTTGGGGAAGTTTGGGCCTATCGAGCACCTATAAATGAACCGGCATTCAAACCCCAGCCGTTCGATCATACGCAAGCACATCCAACGGCGGGGGCATAAGGCCTGGATCCCACGATTAGGGCGAAAGCGGGAAACTGAGAGGATCCTTATCCAACGGCCCAAGTTCATCCAAGTTAAAAGGTTGGCTACGTCAGCGCGGTAGTTGGACCGACGGGACGTTTACATTTCTTGAGGTGACAGTGCCATCATGACATAGGTTCGGAGTTAGGCTTCCGCACCCGAGGCAGACAAAATGAAGCACCAGGGCAAGGTCCCAGCCTAGCTCGAGGCAATCCACAGGAAAGCCTTGACCTGGGGGGCATATGTTGTACCAGAAAATACGCTTTGGACATGTCGGCCAACAAAGGCACGCCACGTGGCCCCACAGTGGTTACGTGGACATGGGCGTCGACTGTTTGGGCCGCCGACCCCATTAACCCTCGACGTCTACAAGGCTCGTCCGAGAAGAAGATCTGACTTTATGCTATGCGCCTAGACTCTGTCGCAACGGTACAGCGCCGATCGTATAAACGTGAGACCTCCGAGGTGTCTGCAGTGCAGGCATTAATTACAAACCCTTAAATCGCCCTGCAGTGGGTGGCAAGAGATTACATGAATTCATATAGCTGTAATAGAAGACCTAGTGGCTGAGTGAACAGTCAAAAAGTGATTAGTGGGCTATGGTTTAGCCTAGAAAGTAGGCCACTCGAGTACTTCCACCTACGAAGAAAAACCACCCACGAAGGAAGCTCGGGCTATAAAAAGGGCAAAGCCCCATACGTGAAAGGGAGAGGACTCTGGGAAAAAGGCATGAGAAGAGAGAGAGAGGGTGCATGTAAATTGTAAAGAGTCCAAAATAAATATACCCTACTCAAGTGGATGTAGCCCTTCATTAACAGGGTGAACCACTATAAATCCCGTGTGTTCCCTTATTTAAGTGTTACATTCATGTTCAGAAAACACTTCATAGCATAAATTCAAATATACAGTTAATTTATAGCTGGTAACCCAACGGAATACCAGAGGGTCATCCGACGTATTTCTGTTGACGAAATTTGACCATCAACAAACGGTATAATTTTTAAATATGAGCAATTTTGTGTTATACACTATAAAATTTTAGCATGAACATTCATAAATCATACCATTAAATAACTATTTAATTATTAAAACAATTGCTTTTACTGATGATGGAAAAAAACAGTTATCACTGATTCTAATCAAACGGTAAATATAATTATGACCTATGGGTAGTCCTAAAAAGGGAACAAATATGGTTTAAATTTTGTTACTCGTAAATTTTACACTATTAATAGCGTAATTTTACAAATCTTATATGAGTTTTAGCTGTTAAAAAATTAACGGTGTGATTTTTGAATATGAGCAATTTTGTGTCATACACAATAAAATTTTAGCATGGACATTCATAAATCAAACTATTAAATAATTATTTAATTGTTAAAACAATTGTTTAAAACAGTTATCAAATTCCATATTAATTTTTTAAGAAGCCTAACATCAATGAATAAAACTACATGAAATTATGTGTTAATCAATCTAAAAATGAATAAAACTACAAGACATTATGTGTTGGTCAATCTAAAAATTAATACGGAAATTTGTGATTGAATGAAAAGGCATTGTAAATAAATATAAAAATATTTATTATGTTTTATAAAATACAAAAAAATAAGAGAGATTCTCATGTGCACTTAGTATATTAATAAGTTAAATTTTTTTAATCATTAAATTTATATATTTTTTTTATTTTTATATAATTTTATATAAATTTAATAAATAAAAAACTTTATCTATTAATATATTACAAATCTCAATAAATTAAATACACAATATTTATAGACATATCGATCACAAACTCTCTTCAAATTTCGGAGCATATAAAATGAATAAAATATCAAAGATTCACAACGTGTTATGCGCATCACCAACCCAAATTGTGAGTGCTCTACAGCTAGAGAAGCGAGCGAATCCTGTTTGACATTACATCACTGCCCCCCCTCCGGTCTACCTCCAACACGTCCATTTCACCTCCCATAATAAACTCCTTCAAACTTTAAAACCCCTCTCCCTCTCTCTCCCCTCCAAACACACATCACAATCCTCAATTCAAAAACACAAAAAAAAATAAAAAAAAAATGTCCAACTTCATTAACCACCTCTGTTTTCTCCTCCTCCTCTCCACCACCACCACCACCACCACCAAAAACGTTGTCGTCTCCGCCCTCACTTCTCCCTCCGACATCTCAGCCCTCAAGGCCTTCAAATCCGCCGTCAACCCCTCCTCCATACCCTCCTGGTCCTGCCTCGCCTCCTGGGACTTCGCCGCCGCCGACCCCTGCGCCTCCCCTCGCCGCACCCACTTCACGTGCGCCCTCACGTGCTCCCCCGACTCCACTCACATCACCCAGATCACCCTCGACCCCGTCGGCTACTCCGGCTCCCTCACCCCACTTGTCTCCCTACTCTCCCAACTCACCGCCCTCGACCTCGCCGACAACAATTTCTCTGGCCAAATTCCCTCCTCCATTTCCTCCCTCCTCAATCTCCGAACCCTCACTCTCCGATCCAACAAATTCTCCGGTTCTCTCCCTTCCTCCATTACCAAGCTCAAGTTTCTCGACTCTTTGGACATTTCGCGTAATTCTCTCTCCGGATTTCTCCCCAAAAGAATTGACTCCATGACCGGTTTGCGAAGGCTCGATCTGAGCTTCAACAAGCTGGCTGGTTCCATCCCCAAGCTTCCGCCGAACTTGTTTGAGCTCGCCATGAAGGGGAATTCGCTCTCCGGATCGATCTCAAAATCGTCGTTTGGTGAGTTGACTCAGTTGGAAGTCGTCGAACTCAGCGAGAACTCGCTCACCGGGACTTTGGAGAGCTGGTTCTTCTTGCTCCCTTCGCTCCAGCAGGTCGACCTGGCCAATAACAGCCTTACGCGTATCGAGATCTCGAGCCCTCCCGGATCGGCCAGCGACCTCGTGGCCGTCGATTTGGGGTTCAACAGAATCGGCGGTTACGCGCCCGCCAAATTCGCGGATTACCCGCTGCTGTCGTCGCTCTCGCTTCGGTACAACCGGCTACGTGGCAAGATCCCATTGGAGTACGGGCAGAAGAAGTCGTTGAGGAGGCTTTACTTGGACGGGAATTTCTTAATCGGACAACCGCCGGCTGGATTTTTTGGCGGTAAATCCGGGGTCTCCGGCAGCTTGGGGGATAATTGCCTGTGGGGATGTCCAGTTTCGTCGCAGCTGTGCCTGCCTTCGCAGAAACCAAGCGGGATATGCAAGCAAGCCTACGGTGGAAGGGGAAAACCAAGGTCTTGAAGCGTCCGATATTTTGTCAGTCAAATGTTTGATATACTTTTTATTTATTTATTTTATTTTTATTATTTTTCAATTATCTATAAAGTGAATAAAAAATGTAAAATGCTTTTTACAATGTAGCAAATTGTGTATTTTTTTTAAAAAATATTTGTACACAGTTCATAAGATGTATGCTTGAGAATATAAATATATTATTGATTCTCTGCTTTTTCCAGCAAAACAAATTGAAAAAAGATTTGTATCGATCCTCTAATCACTTAAACTGGAAGCTTAGCGCCAAAACTTGCTTTTTAGACTATATATAATACAACATTTTCACACGAAAACTATAGATCAGAGATTCAGAGTACATTATCTTTTCTCTTCTTACTTTTCTTTTTTTTTCCGTTGATATATGTTACACCATGGTCGAGAGATCGGCCACCCTCTTGAATAACAGACGCCAATGAGTGTTCACAGAGGATCTGTCGCTGGCGCCGAGGGAACGTCACTATCTACGCCGAGAGATCATGCGTGGGAAGGGGCGCCGGGCGCGATGACTCAGCGCCCGGAGGCCACGGCGCCGGGGTATCACTCTCGTCTCTCTCCACCAGCTGTCTTGTCAACTCGAGGAGGGGAGTGCTGATTCGACTACTACTGCAAAAGTCAGAGGGTCAGGCGGCAGATAGGAAGGATCAGCCGCATTCCCCGGGACAGTCATCATAAAAATCTACCTACTCTCATGCTTACCGAGGACAGAGGATGGCTTCCTCCTTGAGAACGGAGAATACACATTCACATGTAAAGGCCTATAAATAGAGCCAATAAAACCTAAAAAATGGGTTAGATGCCATTTCAATTACGAAAGAAAGAGAGCTTGTAACCAGTTAAAACATTAGTGCATGCACAAGTGGATTAGACAAAGAATTATTGCCGAACCACTATAAAATTATTGTCTCCTTTACATTATTTTTCAGTTTTTATCTTTGATTGAACCATGAGTATTGTTGGGAGAGATAATTACGAGTTGTCGGAAAAATACCGTCAACAATATACATAATGCATTGATGATGTTTTGTTCTTGACTGTGGTGGGGTCTTAAAATCACTACTCATGTGTGGACCAATCATGTGTGGACCAACCATATGCTAACCTTGGATGACTTAGAGCTTAATCAATACATTATCTTGACATTAACATATGATAAGCATGAGTGCCGACGACTCTTGTTGACTATTCAATTTGTTAGACAACATACATGGTCTGAAATATTGTGGGCCTCTTTCTAGAGTTTGTGAGCTTTTAAATTGAGGCCTGAATATTTTGATTAGGTACAAAAATTGGTACATAATATTGCTTATAAACAAGGTGATGAAGATGTTGACATCGATGGAAGGCCTTATTCACTTTATGGATTTAAGTTTTTAATTTGAGTTGAGATGTGACATTTTCTGAGAGTTTTTTACTGTAATAGAAAAAGTTAGATGTGACATTTTCTGAGAATTTTTTACTGTAGAAACCTAAAACTGAAAACTCAAATCGGTGAAATGAACGAGACCTAAGAGTTTGTTTAGGATATATACTCAAATTCAAATTTAAGTTTTGTTACAGTATTTTTTATCTCATAAAGAATTTAAATTTTAAAATTTTCTCTTTTACAAAGTTTCTACTAATAAATACAAATCATAATTTGAATATATATTCCAAATCTTAAGATTTTGATTCACGGATATTTTGTGGACGGGATGGGTATTCTGGTATCTTGAAAGTGTTGAAACTCTCCAATACTAACAATCTAGGTTAGTTACACTGCATAATGTATATTTATTCATTAAAAAAATTAAAAGTATATTTAATTCGTTAATTTAAATTTTTAATTTAAATTGAGATATAATTTTATATTATAATTTTTTATTATAATATAAAAATTAAATGTAATTATTTTAAAAAATTTTATATTTTAATAAAATATAAATTTTAAATTTAAATCGGTAAGAGGAAGAAACCTAAACATCTATCCAAAGATACTTGGGAGTTCGATTAGAGTCTCAAAAAGTGCGACTGAAACATTCAGGCATGATTGCTGTTGACGTTGTCCATTACATATTGTAGAGAATACTTTCCTACGCTTACGCGCTGTTATAGAACGTGGTGATGGCATTTCTCAACTAAACAATGAAAAGATTTTGGTTTTTTTGGAAAATGTGTTGTCGACCGAAAGCAGATTTATTTATTTTATTTATAGGGTTAATTTGACATTTTAATTTTAACAAAATGATCTTTAAACTCTCAAAATATTGATAATTAAGCCCATTTCGTTTGATTTTGTTACCTTTTAAACAGTTATGTACAAGTGACCAACAAGTTTACTCTTTTTCATCAAAAACACCAAAATACCCCATAATTCTATTTGAGCAAGAAGCACAAGTATTTTACGTTTTTTTATTCAGTATATTTGGGTTTTTTTGGGTGGTGGTCTTGGGTGACTGGAGTCGATGCTGGAGATCAACAAAGTGGATGAAGATGCTCATCGGAGAGGATAGGTTTGGGGTTGGGAGCTTCAGGGGGAGGCACGATGGACGGAGCCCGAAGGAAGCTAAACGGGAGGAAGTGGAGGTGGAAGAGTAGATCTGCAAAGGTTCCATGGAGAAGCTTTCCATTTGGCCGTGGATGGTGGCGACGACACTAGGTTCGAGACAGGAAGTATGGTAGCACCTTTAATCCCTTCCTTAACGCAGAGCCAAAAAATTGATCATCACCTCATTCAAATTTGGTTTCTTATTTGTGGGTTTTTTTTTGGATGTTTTTCGATAACTAAGGTCCCGTTCATTTCATCGATTTGAGTTTAGAATTCAAATTTTATTACAGTAAAAAGTTCTCAAAAACAGTCACATCTAACTTTTTTACTACAGTAAAAAACTCTCACATAAAATCACATCTCAACTCGAATCAGCGAACTAAACGGATCCTAAGGAAATTGAATGGGTGATGCTATTTACTTTTTTCTATGTTTAGATCAGCTCTGAAGTTGGTTTGAAGTGAAACTTGGTTTTTTTATTAGGATTTTTTTGTGTGGTTATCTTCGAGATGAGAGAAGGTTTGGGATTTGGGAAATTAAATGTGAGGGATTTGAAGGAGGTGGTGGTGGTGATGACGATTGTTGACGGTGAAATTTCGTCAACAGGATCACGCCGGGTCACCCCTTGGTATCTCGTAGGGTTACTGGCCTAATACTGGTTATATACTGAAAATAATGCTTGTGAAGTGTTTGAATAAGCTTTGTGTTGAAAGTAATATGAGTGTAATGCTTGAATGAGAGGACACACGAAATTTATAGTGGTTCACTCTGTTAATGAAGAGCTACATCCACTTGTGTATTGTATTTCCCTTGGACTCTTTTTGGATTACATAGAATCAGCTCTCTATTCTCTGATTACATATGAAAAATAGCCAAAATCCTCTCCCCTTTCCATTCGGGGCCTTGCCCCTTTTATAGCCCAGAGATTACTTCATGGGTGGTTTTTCTTGGTAGGGCCATCCACTTGAGTGGCCTACTAGCCTATGAACCCAGACCCATAGCCTATCACCACCTTTTTCACTGTTCACTCATCCAATTTATCCCATATTGCGGCTATGCACATCCCCCTTTAATCATCCACCGTCCATTAAAGGGTGGTTTATGGGCTTGTAATTAATGCCTGCATTACTGACATTCTTAAAACCCAGACGTAACTCCCTTGCCCACTCAAGTGCCTTTCTGAAAAAGTGGACCCATGTTTATACGGCCGGCTTCCTATGAGGCCTCTCCTCCTTGGAAAGGTCGGCCGTCTGGAGGCCTCTCCTCCTTGGAAGGGTCGACCGTCTAGAGGCCTCTCCTCCTTGGAGGAATCGGCCGTTCGGATGCCCCTTGGGGCTTTTGGCAGATGTAAGAATCTTCTTCATGGAGGCCTCTCCTCCTTGGAAGGGTCGGCCTCATGGATGCCCTTTGGGGCTCTTGGTAGGTTTAAGAACCTTCTTCATGGAGGCCTTTCCTCCTTGGAGGGGTCAGCCTCATGGATGCCCCTTGGGGCTCTTGGCAGGTTTAAGAATCTGCTTCTTAGAGGCCTCTCCTCCTAGAGGGGTCGGCCGTCTGGAGGCCTCTCCTCATTGGAAGGGTTGGCTATCTGGAGGCCTCTCCTCCAAGAGGAGTAGGCCGTTCGGATGCCCCTTGAGGCTTTTGGCAGATTTAAGAATCTTCTTCATGAAGGCCTTTCCTCCTTGGAGGGGTCGGCCTTATGGATGCCCCTTGGGGCTCTTGGCAGGGTTAAGAACCTTCTTCATGAAGGCCTCTCCTCCTTGGAGGGGTTGGCCTCATGGAAGGGGCTCTTAGCAGGTTTAAGAACCTTCTTCATGGAGGCCTCTCCTCCTTGGAGGGGTTGGCCTCATGGAAGGGGCTCTTAGCAGGTTTAAGAACCTTCTTCATGAAGGCCTCTCCTCCTTGGAGGGTTTGGCCTCATGGATGCCCTTTGGGGCTCTTGGCAGGTTTAAGAACCTTCTTCATGAAGGTCTTTCCTCCTTGGAGGGGTCGGCCTCATGGATGCCCCTTGGGGCTCTTGGCAGGTTTAAGAATCTGCTTATTGGAGGCCTCTCCTCCTTGGAAGGGTCGGCCGTCTAGAGGCTTCTCCTCCTTGGAGGAGTCGGCCGTTCGGATGCCCCTTGGGGATTTTGGCAGATTTAAGAATCTTCTTCATGGAGGCCTCTCCCCCTTGGAGGGGTCGGCCTCATGGAGGCCTCTCCTCCTTGGAGGTGTCGGCCGTTCGGATGCCCTTTGGGGTTCTTGGCAGGTTTAAGAACCTTCTTCATGGAGGCCTCTCCTGCTTGGAGGGGTCGGCCTCATGGATGCCTCTCCCCCTTAGAGGCGTTGGCCGTTCGGATGCCCCTTGGGGCTCTTGGCAGATTTAAGAACCTTATTCATGGAGGCCTTTCCTCCTTGGAGGCGTCGGCCTCATGGATGCCCCTTAGGGCTCTTGGCAGGTTTAAGAATCTGCTTCTTGGAGGCCTCTCTTCCTTGGAGGGGTTGGCTGTCTAGAGGCCTCTCCTCCTTGGAAGGGTCGGCCGTCTGGAGGCCTCTCCTCCTTGGAAGGGTAGGCCGTCTCTGACGTGGCAACGTATATTTTCCCACACAACAATGATGAGTGTGGAAGTGGGCAGGTTGGAGTAGCTCTTAATGTGAGGAAGGGGAATAGAGTGATTAGAGTAGTTTTTTTTTAATGTTTTTTATTTTTTATTTTTATTAAATTATAAATTATTGTCATTTTATTAAAATACCCTCTACAGTAGATCACATGTTTGACACATGAATGATTTTTGTTAAAAACTTGACGAAACAGAAAGGGCTTAATTGTTAATGTTTTAAGAGTTTGGGAATCATTTTACTAAAAGTTTAAAAAAATGGACTAAAATGTCACCTCCTAAAGAATTAAGGACCACCGTTGTAAATTACTTATTATTATCCTGTGCCGAGTGTAAGACCTAAAGCAGAGTTGAAACACGAATGAGCTGTTAATATTTTGTTTTGTTCCTGGTTCCGGTTTAATGGTCCTGGTCCAAAGCTCATGGCTTTGTTTGACTTTGAAACAGTTTTTAAAATAATAATGCTTCCAATTTTTACATTTCTGTTTGTCATTTAATATGTGTTGCTGTCTGCCGACTGGGATATTCTAGGCACTCTTAAAAGTTTTCACACGAGAATGCAAGATGAAGATTCATGTGGTCTGTCATTTGTTGACCTCTATGGCAGGATATCTATGTCTGTAATTACGCTTTTGATAATGTGAAAGAAAGGCCATTAAAAAAAAAAAAAGATCATTAGAGATGTTAAAGTTGTATTAAAAAGTAAATAGTATGTGATAATGTGAATAAGATAGAATCACATGAAAATATAAGAATTTACAGTCACACGCTGTCAATAAAATGTGCGGCCTTTTTTTATAACATATTAGAGAACTTCCGTTTTATTTTTGTAGCCAAACAAGAAATTATAGTCAATGATAAAAATTTGTTTTAAAAAAGAAACTAGAATTCGAGAGCTTGAGTGGGTTTTCTTCTTTTTGATGACATCCTCCAGCCAAATAGAGTTTCAACAGACCACCAGTGAATACTATCATTACTATACTACTATATAGAAGAGAAGTATACAAATAAAGGAGATAATTTCTTTCCACTCAGAAAAAAAAAAAAAAAAAAAAAAAAAAAAAAGGAAAAAATTTTTTTCCCCCAAAAAAAAAAAAAAAAAAAAAAAAAAAAAAGAGTTTCTCCCGTAAAATTAAAAAAATAAAACTATCAGTAATTTTATCTTTTTTAATTATCATATTTGTATTTAAAAATATCTATTTTATATATTTTTTTAATCTCATTAATTTTAATTAAATTTAACAGTTAAAAAATTGATTTATAACAGAGTTAAAAAAAAAAAACCTTTCCATCCAACCACCTGTTGGTAAGAAAAAGAAAGCGGGGGACCCATTATAGGCAATTGCACCTCCTCCATTATGTTACTTTCAATTCATCTTTGATGCTAGTGGTAACAGAAAAGGAGAGAATCAGTGAAAAAGAAAAAGGTGAAAAATAAAAAAGTGGTCTCAGATAGGAATCTAGTTTTCTTGCTATATAATAGAGGATTGTTTCTACTAAAGTTTAAGCTTTGAACTTGCATATGAATCATGATTGTTGCATTACATCTTAAGTCATTAATTATTGAGAAAAAAAAAAAGATCAAAGAAGTATTTATTGAGTATGGGATCTTGGTCCAGAGAATTTGTCCCATTTTTTAACATTTTAACAAGCTGGCAATGTGTTTTAGTAGCTTTTATAGTTATCATTTATCTTATCCTAAAATATTTGAGCACCATTGTCGTTTTCTCAGTGTGACATATTATATTATCACTATTTTTTTCCTTTTCTGTAAATAAAAAACAAAAAGCTGTTTAGCACGTCCCAATAGGGAATAAATAATATATTTCCTACACGGGTTGACATTTTTTAAATGAAGCTGAAGATTGTTAATTTACATACACAAACTAATCTCAATTAGAGTTCTTAATTGATTGGCAACCAACACTGATCATAAACAATAACACACGAATTTGGTTTGTCTCAAGGCGATGGCGGGTTTTTTTTTTTTTTTTTTTTTTTAAAAAAAAAAAAAAAACCCCCCTTTTTAAAAATTTAAAAAATTTTTTTTAAAAAAAAGAAAAACACTCATCTTCTAATAATTTAACTAATTCATTGATATAAGTAGTTCTGTAATGTGTGGTTTTGACATAACCTACAAGGATACATGCTAATCTTTACCATTTCTCTGTAGTTTAATTATTAAAACTCTCAGGAAATGTTTGTCCAATACAAAAATTGATGGGTTTGAAAACCAAAGTAAAGAATGAGATTTTAGATTATTGATGTCTTTTATAGTGTTTACTTACTTATTAGATAGTAGAATGAGACACAATTCAATTCATTTTTTTCGATATTTACTAAATTTAAAAATATGAAAGTACTTGCCAATTAATTACTAAAATATCTTCTTATATAATCAAATATCTCTTGTGAGTTCGCCAAATGCCGATTTCCACCTTGTGTTTGTACAAAAGGATCCCTCTCTTTATAACAAATCACATTAAAAAAAATCACATTAATGACTCAAAAGACACAACTACTCTTAAAATCTTACTAATAAAGTAATTTTCTTTTAAACAGTATAT
Organism: Morus notabilis; assembly: GCF_000414095.1. NCBI lineage: Eukaryota > Viridiplantae > Streptophyta > Magnoliopsida > Rosales > Moraceae > Morus > Morus notabilis. The sequence continues at coordinate 632,604 of NW_010366164.1, forward strand.
AGAAAACTAAATATTAAGAAATAAACAAGTTGTTTTGAAGACTCAATATTCGATACAGTTGTTTTAAAGTGTATTTTATGGTTCCAAGAAAACAAAACTGTATGTTATGATATTGATTAAATACCAAACGATAACTAATGGATTAGTTAACGCAATCATGGAAGAACTCAACCATATAATAGCAATTTCCAGTTTTGTTAGAGAATCACCAAATTTAGGTAGGGTACCAAAATTGGTTGTTGATTTGGTAAGGTTGGTTACTTTGTTTACTTTTTTTTTTTTTAATCAAAAGTAAGGTTGATTTACTTTAGATTTCATATACTTTTTAGTAAACTAATTATTAACTAACCAATGATTTATTAAGAACAAACACTAATTATCAATAATCAAGTTGAAATCGAGGTCAAAATTAGGAGCTAGGATTTCCTTTGTTCTGCTAAGGCTTCCTTTGCCACCTCTACTGTAGGTTCCAAGGGGCCGGAGTCCGGAGCCGCCCTTGGGTGGTGCTCCGAACTCTTGGCACCGGGGAGGGTTATCAAGTGTAGTAGCATGGATCTTTTTGAGAAGGTGTCGACAGAATCGTGGATGGGGAGGGAGAAACAGGCGTTGGTGGGGGCTTTTCAAGCCCTTAGAGTTTGGTCCCTTCAACATAGTGATTCCTTACAGGGGGTTGGTGGTCGAATGGACGATTGGAGATGGCAGCGATGGAGGTGGAGTGGTCGTGTCTCTCTTCGCAGGTGTGGGCCTTGTGGGTGCTCTGGCGTCACTTCGTTCTTGGGGCTTCGGCCCTGGTTAGGCGGCGGCCCCATGGGCTGGGCGTGGTCCCTTGTAGGCGGAGGTTGGAGGCAATGTCACTGGCTCGGCTCTACTCCAGCTTCTCTTCAAGCTATTGGCTTTATCGTGCCCTCTTTGCTCGTCCGTGGTGGTGGTTGGCGTGTTATCGGAGATCTTACCGTTGTCACTTAGCTTATGCCCTCTTATTTTAATTTGTGTGTTTGTTAAATAAAGGCGTTGATTTTTTCACCGTTTAGTTTTAGTGTGTTTCTATTTTGTTGTTGGCCTCCAATGTGTGTTCGGCTTTGTTTTGAATAACATAGGTGGTTTTCTAACCTCCTAATTTTGGTTGTTTGTTTTCCCATAGTGTGGAATTGTTAGTCTGGCTAGAATTTTTTCCAAGTCGTGGTGCTGATGTTCACTCTTTGTGTAGTTTGATAATCTGTCCTTTCAAAGTTTAGAAGCTTATCTCGATGTGAAGAGTTTTTTCAATTAGAACCTTAAATGTGATTGTTGTTAGTGTATCGTGTTAATTGTTTGAATGCAATTTCCCATTCAAAAAATCATATATTTTACTTTAGAATTCAGACAAGAGATATCCTATTAGATCTCGAAACACATGGTCATGGTACCGGCTGCATTTTTTTTTTCCTTTTTTTGAGGGGCAGCAAATTCTTTTAATAAAACATATTGGAATCATCCTGCTTGTACAATTTTCTTTTTTCCTCTAAAATATCTCTCCTGTAGTTGTAAATCGGGGCAATATGCCTTTTTAAAAGGAAAGGGCAAAAAAAAAAAAAATGTCACTTGGTACAACACACTACAATCATGTGTCACTCGTAGCACGACACATACAAAACCGCCCATATTAGGTCACTGTCTTGGTCTCTTTAGAGAACTAATAATCATGAACACATCTTTTATCAATTACAAATTCACATAATAAATATGTGATTTACCATTATGATACTGTACAATCTTACATGTAAATATCTAACTAATTACTATACAATACTACTATAGAAGGTCGAAGTTTAATGTTCTTTGAATAGTGAATTTCCTTTTTCGCCTTTGATTTTTTTTTTTTTTTTTTTACTCTCCTTGAGACACGTGCTTTTTCATTTTTTTTCTTGCTTTTTCCGTACTGTTGCCTCCAGCTGGCTACAACAACTTTTCTGCTCCCCGTGTTGTGCTCTCCATCTACCTACACGTCTTTCTCTTTTCCCCGTGCTGTTTACACTTGGCTACTATAGCTCTTTCTTCTTCCTCTTCTCTCACGCGCTTTGCTGTCTGGTTTTTTTTCCCTCTCGCGGTTTTTCTCTTCTCTCCTGCGTCGATGTCAGTTTGGCTGTTGGATTTTTTTTTTTTTGTTGATGTTGTTCTTCTCTTCTAGATTTTATTTCCTGTGGGTTTGAGGCTTCTTTGTCGGTTTTTTTTTTCTGTTTTTTCAAAAAAAAAAATTATTTTTCTTTCGGTCTGTTGCGGAGTTAATCTGACTTAATCTTCGAGGTTTTTGATTTTTCCACCGTTTGTTTTCTGCTTTGCTTCCGCTTTTTATGTTTCTTTTCTTCATGTTTTTGTTCCTCTTGCATTTTGTTTTTAGGATTTCATTTTATGCCAATTTTTTTTTCTTTTCTTTTCTCGCTCTGCTCTTTGTAACTTTTCTTCTGTCTTTCGGTCTTCTGTTATTTTTTTATCTTCTTTTCTTATGGTGTCTTTTGGAGTTGATCTGGCTTAATCTTTGACGTTTTGGGATTTTTCACCGTGCGTTTTATGTTTTGATTCCGTTTTTCCCCTTTTCTTCATATTTTTGTTTTTCTTGCGTTTTTTTAGGGTTTCGTTTTTTCGTTTTTTTCATTTCCTCTTCTTCTGGTGTGTTCTTATGCCTTTTTTTTCGTTTTATCTTCTTTCGTTGTGTTGTGGAGCTAATCTGGGTTAATCTTCGAAGTTTTTTGTTTTCTCAATTGTTTTTTCTATTTTCATTTCGTGTTTTTGTGCATTCGAGTTCTATTGCATGATTATTATTATTTTTTCAGGTATGTTAGTATGGTTTGAGTCTTTTAATACTTGTAAGATAATATAAATAATACAGAGACGTAAAATAAAAGAACATTAGAGAAATAATATCGTGGTTCGGTCACAATCTACTCCGTGTGGTCACGTTCAGATGATGAACAATTTATTAAAAATTTTTTTACAATTCAATTGAATTTAATCTACCTGAGACTTACTTTTTACGAAGACGCTTATGAATTTGTAATTTTTTAATGGACTTGAACAACGAGATTCTCTCGATTTTTTAACATTAGAATTTTTCTAAGTTTTTTTTTCTCAAAAACACTTAAATTATCTCTCTTGAATATAAATGTTCACTACTCTCACAATTCAGTAAAATTAATCAAAATGTGTATAATAAAATTGTAACATTTTGAAGAATTAATTGGGATTAATTGAGATAATTAAAAATTAATAGTGTGTTGAATTTGAATTTATTAATTGGTTTTGATTAATAAATGTTTCTGACGTGTAATTTAGATAATTTTAAGGCATTTAAATATTTTCAGTAATTTTATTTTAATCTAGAAGTGTGTATGAGCGTATTTCTGGACTGTTTTTTTTAAATGTTGGAACCTGTCTATTTTCTTTTCATTTTCTTTTCTTCTTTTTCTTCCTTTTTCTTTTTCCTCCCGTGTCTCTCTTAGACCATTCCCTCTCTCTCTTCATTCTCTCACTCCCTCTCTGGGTTCTCTCTCCCGTTTGCTTCAAAATCAACCAAAATTCGAACCAAAGGAAAGTTTCAAAGCGTTTTCAACGTCAAGAGAATGATTCAAGGTAAGATTTCTGAAAAACCTCTCTTGAATCTCTAGATTTCGGATTCTAAAACTTATTTTTGGTTCAAAAATTTTTTTACGGATTTTGAGTAAAACTAGGGTATAAATTAGAGATCTCGAGTTCTTTGGACTTGTTTTAGGACCTAAGATCCGGATCTAGTGGTTGTCCATTGAAATATTTTGGTTTAGGACTGGATTTGCAGGTTTTTAAACTGATTTTCGCGAGTTTTCTCGCACTGGGATTCTTCATCGGTCGACCGGACTACACTGAGGCCACCGGTTGACCGGATTGCACACCACCAGTCGACCGGTGGTGATGCACTGTTCTGTCACCAGTCGACCGGTTGACACGGTGTTTGACCCTATTTGGCCTGCAATTGCTGTTTTGACCCTTGTTTTTTGAGGAGAACCTAAATTAGCTTCATTTGGTGACTTGAGATAAGTGGATTAGCATATTTAATTCTTGTTTTGAAAGTGGAAATCCTTGGAATGATAATTTGAAACATGAAATCATATTATGGCACACTAATTGAAAATCTTGGTTCATAATTGAGATTGGATTACTTTAGAAATAAGAATTGATCCTAAAGTGTTGTCTTGTATCAGTGATAGCTGAGGCTTCAGACTGAGTGACTGGAGGAAGCGGAAGCTTAGATAGTGCACCGCTAGCCACAAATTTGGTAAATTCGAGGTAGGATTTTTATCCCTTTTTTCTTGTGAGCCTGTTTTCAAAAAGGATTTCGGCCTTGGAAATGTTTTAATAAAAGGGTTTGGGTTGCGAAAGAAAAACTCTTTAAAAATCATGACTTATTTAGTCATGAAACCTTATGGCTTGCCCAGTCATGGGGCCCACGGCTTGAGTAGTTCGTGAGGTTATATTAACGATTTTATAATGTTAAATGAATGATTTCTTAAGATAAGAGATCTTATGAACCGGTAAGAATATATTGCTGTAAGCCTAGATAGGATGCGGGGAGTGCATCCTCGGGGGCAGAACTTGAAACTCGGTCCGGATAGGCGATGCACTTGGTAGGTGAGTAATTTGTACTAATTACTTGTTGATGCCTGTAATATGGTTATTTTTAGTTATATTTCCTTTGAGAAAAAGTGTGAGGTTCCGGCTGCCTGTCGGAACTGAATGTCTTATTTTATTTACTTATTCATTTATTTATTCGTTGCTCATTTATTATTCATTTAATTATACAGTCATTTCAAGCTATATCATACTGAGCCTTTCGCTCACATTTTATGTTTCAAATGTATTAAACCTCTCTCAGGAGATTCTATGAGCGGTGCACAATAGCTGGATATTTGCTACGGAGTAGATGAGTTGTGCTGCTGTTAGAACAAGAGAGGACTGTGTTCACCCTCTGACATAAATGTAAGGAATCGAGAATTCTGTAAACTTATGTAATATTTGGATTTACTAGACTGTGGTTGATGTCGGTTGTAATTGATTATTTACATGTTCATGTATGTACAATGCCATATATCCTGTGGGTGGAGTCATGTGTGTTGTCAGAGGCTTGGGATTTAAAAATTAATATTATATTTTAATGGGGTTAAGTGGGGCTCATTTAGAAATCTGCTTTATTAACCTCTAATTAAGCTCCACGTCACCCACCCCATTTGGGGGGTGTGACAAAAACCGAGAGACTCTTTGAATAAATAAACAAAAAGATAACAGCTTGACGACCTCTTCAAATAATTCGTTGAACTAAATCTATTGTAGATCCTTGTTGCAACAATAACTGCAACATAGTTATCAAGGTCGACTTTCTCAAAACCAATCCGAATTAATTTGCTGTAATTATGAAACCTTTCCGAAATTGATATATGAACCTGGACACGTTCTTAGGAGACAGAGGAAGATCATCCAGCTACAAAACTCAATCAAATATCAATCAAATCACCAATTAACAATTTACCATCTTAAGATCAATAGTTGACTTTTCAAAAACAGTAACTGAATTAAGTTTCCAGATTCTTACATAAACCTTTCATAAAGAGCTTGCCAGCTGCACATCTATTCTCAAACGTAATCAACCAGCCGATTATTCCCAAAATAATGTCAATTATAAAACGATTAGAATCAATACAGAATTTGGAAAATAAATCCCAACAATCTCCTTCTTTGGCATTGTTTTGGTAAAATTAAAAATGAAAACTGAAACAAAATAACTTTCGTAAAGTCAGAAGCAAATTGTCTCCATGAAAAAACTCTGCATGAACTACCTACTCCCCCTTTTTGACAAAAATAAGCCAAAATAAAACTGATGTCGCAGAAAGTGTTGCAACACCTGATGAAACACTCTGTGCAACACATTCCTGTAGATCACGTTCCAATTCATTGATTTCTGCAAATCACTCACCATGAATTTTCTACGAGTCTTACTCCCCCTGAATATGATAGTCTCCCATGCATACTGCTTTTATCACCTATCAAAAGTTTGAAGTGACAATTACCACAATACTCAAAGTTAGTAGTACCTACTTTAAAAGAAGTGTAAGCCCCATGACACCTTAAATCATATTTCCTTACCCACACACGTCTAATAAATTTATTTTGCACATCAATCTTTGCTTTAGGTGTCCTTCTTGTGAATGCAGAATTTGGTGGATTAATGATCATACCTCTTTTTAAAGCATTAAAGTATTTGTAACATCTAGGTCTAATGTGGCCAAACAAATTACAATAGTGACAGATAAGAACAAACTTGTATGTTGCTTGTCTTGTTACAACAAGCTTTGTAACAAACTTGTTGTCTGATCTTACCCGAGCTTTCTTAAAGGACTGCATCATAGTACTGGTGGCTCCTTTCACAAATACAGTCTTCTTAAAAATTTCTTGACCCTTGTAGCCAACGCCTGAATGATCACCACAAGTTTTTTGTTGTCAGAGTAAGTGATCCAATTTTATTGTGCCCGAGTTTAGCATCCTTAAATTCTTCTGGGTCTGCCCCAATTCGAGTCTGGTCTTAGCAAGCTTTCTCTAATGCTTTGTTGCCAAGATTTCATAATTTGTTGTAGCCTTCTTCAAGTCATCTCTTTCCTTTGTTAAGACAACAACTTCATCTTCAAGCGATTTATTTCGTTTGCAAACAACAAGCCATTTTTTGTACATCTTCTTATAAGCCTCCTGAATCTTCCCAAGATTTAGGTCATCATTGTCACTGTCATCTTCAGTTTCATCCTCGAAATCTGTATCATCAATAACTCCACCAGAGGTTGTTGCAGACGTTGTTGCAACAGACTCTGCAACAACATTATCAGTGCTAAATAAATATTTATCCGTGAATTCATTTCTTACAGTAAAAGCTACATAATTACTGATGTGATCATCTGCATCCTCTTGACTTTCATCCGAATCATCACTCCATGTAGACAACATGGCAGCCTTGTTTCTCCTCTTGAGAGTGTTTGCACACTCCACTTGAACATGTTCGAATTCTTCACATTCTCGGTATTGTATTCCCTTATTTCTTTTATTCTCTTCAAACCGTTGAGAGTTAAAATTCTTCTTTTGAGAATTTTTGTTCTTTAGATTCTCTCAAAATCACCCTTTCTTGTTGATCTTTCTCAGTATTTTATTGAACTTTTTGGCGAGTAAAGTAAGAGACTCACTCAAGTCCTCATCTTCGTCGGTATCATCTTTGGTGGACATATCATCATAATTTGCTTGAAGAGCAATTCCTTTACTTTTCTTTTTATCCTTAAAGTTCATTTCAAAGGTTTGAAGATTACCTATGAGTTCATCAAGTCTCATCTTCTCCACATTTTTTCCTTTTTCGATGGCTATCACTTTGTAAGCAAAGCGTGCCGAAAGTGATCTTAAGGTCTTTTCCACCAATTTGGTGTCATAATATTTTTCTCCAAGGGCGAAGGCTTCGTTAGCAATAGTGGCGGAACTTTGGGCTGACGGGCAGGCCCGTTGCCTGAATTTTTTGGGCTCGACGGGCAGGCCCATATGTTGGCCCGTCCAAAGTGGTAAATGCAAGCTCGGGCAGCTCGAATTTGGACACCACGCCGGAGCCCACCGCCTTGTAGGCGCCGTCAACCACCATCCGCCGGAGTTTTTTTTGAATTTTTCTGGCCAAGCCCGATTTGCCCGAATGCCCGAACCGGCCGACTCGCTGAATTACCTGAAAAACAGTCAAAAATCCGACCGTTGGTGCCCAACCCGAAAGTAAGCCTGAAAACCCAAATTTTGCCCGAATGCCCGACATGCCTGAGCTGCCCGAATGCCTGAAAACCCGTCCATCGGCTATTTTTTTTACCGTTGCCGCCTGAACCGACCTGCCGATTCCTAAAGTAGCTGTTGCGCCCCGAATTTTTTGAAAAAAAAATTAATTTTTTAACCTAAAAATTTTCCTATAAATACCCCTAATCCCCCACACATTTTTCTCATTCAAACACTCTCAATCCCTTTCAATTTCTCTTAATCTCTCTCAATTTCTCTCAATCTCTCAAATCTCTATCACAATTTTTCTAAAAACTATCACATTATCCTAAAGCATTCTCTCTCAAATCACTCTTTTTTTTTATAATGGATTGTTTTGATTATAGTGATATTCCCGTTGATGCCCAACACAATGTGGAAGAAGGGTAATTTCCCACTAATGAATTTATTACTCAGGAATCTACTAGTCCGAGCCCTGGTGGACGCACTGGAGGTCGTGGTCGCAATGGTGGTAGTCTAACCACTTAGAAATACAATTCGCAAGTAGATCGTATGGAAGTTGCACGAATGATAACTGCTTTAGATCAACCACTTAGTTTTGAAGAACATCCTAATTGGCAACGATATATTAAGGTTGTACATAATCATAATGCAAAGTTCACTTCAAAAACTACTCTTAGAAAAGATTTATTAAAATTATTTAAAAAAGAAAAATAAGCATTAATAAACCTTTTACACTCGACTAGCGGGTGCGTTGCGTTAGCGGCATATATTTGGTCTGCCGTTACCAATAAAGATTATTTAGCTGTAATCGGACATTACTTTAAAGGATTTGATTTAGATAAGAGAATATTAGGTTTTAAATGTGTTTAGGATCACATAGCGCGGATTTAATATATAATATCATTTTAAATGTAATTGACGAATTTAGATTAAGAGATAAAGTAATGGCTGTAACATTAGATAATGTTAGTGCCAATACAAAAGTAATTGAGTTCTTTGAAAATGATTTAAGTTTATTCGGTGACGGTACTATTTTCCACCAACGTTGTGCATGTCACGTAATTAATTTAATTGTTAAATCCGGTTTAAAAGAAATGAGTAATCACATTTAAAGAATTAGAGATTGTCTTGCATGGATTCAAGGTAGTAACCAAAGACAAGAATATTGGTTTAGGTTCTTACAAGCATTAAATATACCTCCTAGAGCATTAGCGTTAGATATGCCTATAAGATGAAACTCGACTTACATAATGCTTCAACAACGCATCCCCTATAAGGATGCTATAACAAACTATATGTGTGCAAAAGTAGAAGTAGGACATATAGACGCATATGATTGACAAATTGTCGAAGTTTTGTATCAATATTTAGGTAGGTTTCATGAAGTGACTCTAAAACTTAGTGGAACATATTACCCAACATCACCTTTAACTTTAGGAGAACTTTTACAAATTAGTATTTTATTTAGCGAATATAGGAAGGACCCAATCTTAGCAGTTCATATCCATTCTAGGGAAAAGAAATTTATAAAATATTAGTCTAAGTTGCCTTTGTTGTATGGTTTAGTTACTATTTTTTATCATAGATTAAAATTAGAAGGTTTAGAAAATGGTTTAGAAAACTTAGGTGAATTTTTAGGCATCAATTGTTCGGACCAATATCCAATAATAAAGGAAAAAATATATTTGATCTATAGTAAATATGATATTAGGTTTAGAGTACCTCCTAGAGTACAGGAACCGCAATAACAAGATGAAAACCTGCATTCATCCTTGAATGTTTTCAGGTTGAAGAAGAAGAAGAAGACAACTCAAACAGAAGCTATGAGTGAATCTTCGTCAACAAGTGGCAGCGGCAGGGGCGGCGGCAACTTTAACGAGCTTATGGCGTATCTCAGTGAAGGCTTAATAGTCGACAGTACGGCAAAATCGTTTGACTTAGTTTAATGGTAGAGGGCACGGGCATTAACTTGGCCAATCCTAACTCGATTGGCAATGAATATATTTTCGATTACAGTCTCTACTATTTCATCCGAACAAGCCTGCAGTACGATAGAAAGAATACTTGAGGAACGCCGAAATACATTGTAAAGGGATATTGTTGAAGTCTTGGTTTTCATTAAGGATTGGGATCGGGCCGATCAACGTCTACAGGATACAATTTCGCCGGTAAGTAAAGAATGGATCGATAAATTTAATCGATTAACATTTAATTTTGAAGACGATCCTTCACCTTCAAATTAAATTATAAATTTGTAATTTGTAAATATGTATTTACTTTTGACATTGTATTTGTAATTGTATAACTTTGTAAGTTTGTAAAATTTGTAATTCGTCACAAAATGATTGCACTCTTTTTTCCTTGCCAAGTTTTTATCCTAATTGGGTTTTTCTTGGTAAGGTTTTTAACAAGGCAATCATGAATTACGAATTTAATATACATGATTAATTTATTCAATTGTGTTAATAATGTCTGTTGAATGTTGATTTTGATTTTATATAATTTCAACACAAACTAACTTAATAATTATAAAAATTAAAAAATATTTTAAAAAAATTCAGGCTATTCGGGCGGGCTTGGGCTGCTTGGCTGGGTTCGAGCAGCCAAATATAAGTCCGCGGCCCGTCCAAAGGCATTTTTCGGGCTCGGGCGGGCTGCCCAAATTTTTTGGGCGGGTCGAGCTCGGGCTCGGGCAAAAACTCGGTATTTTCGGGCGGTTGCGGGCGGCCCGTCCAAAGTTCCAGCACTAGTTAGCAAAATTACAAAGTTTTGAGTTAAAATCGGCAATACACTCATCTTCCTCCATACACAAACGCTCAAAACGGGCTGTAAGGATTTGAAGTTGTGAAGACTTCACAGCATCCGTACCTTCATGTGCAATTCAAAGAATATCCCACGCTTCTTTAGCAAACTCACATGTGGAAATCAATTTGAATGTATTAACGTCCACAGCATTGAAAATGACGTTCAATGCTTTTGAATTACTGTTTGCTAGCTTGTCCTCATCGTTGGACCATTCCTCTTCTAGCTTAGGAACGGTATTGCATTTATCATCTTTAGTTGTTGGATGAGTCCATCCGATTACGACAGATCGCCATCCTTCTCATCAATAGCTTTAATGAAAGCTTTCATGCGAGTCTTCCAATAGGGGTAATTCACACCTTTCAGAAACGGTGGTTTGTTCACAAATCCTCCTTCTCTCATGACATTCATTCCTGTAAAATCAACCAGTACACCAGGACCTCACCGAAATACACGTCAGTGACCCACTCTGATACCAATTGTTAATACCGGTTTGAGTCTTTTAATACTTTGTAAGACAATATAAATAATACAGAGACGTAAAATAAAAGAACACGAGAGAAATGGTATCGTGGTTCGGTCACAACCTACTCCGCGGGGCCACGCCCAAATAATGAACAATCCACTAAGAATTTTTTTATAGTTCAATTGGACTTAATCTACCCGAGACTCCCTCTCTTAGAAGACGCCTATGAACTTGTAATTTCCCAATGGACTTGAACAGCGAGATCCCCTCGACTTTTTAACATTGGAATCCCTCAAACTAAGTTTTTTTCTCTTAAAAACACTCAAATCACCTCTCTTGAATACAAGTGCTCACCACTCTCATAACTCAGTAAAACTAATCAAAAGGTGTACAATAAAACCGAGAGACTCTTTGAATAAATAAGCAAAAAGATAATAGCTTGACGACCTCTTCAAATAATTCACTGAACCAAATATGTTACAGATCCTTGTTGCAACAATAACTGCAACATAGCTGTCAAGGTCGACTTTCTCAAAACCAGCCCGAATCAATCAGCTATAATTCTGAAACTTTCCCGAAACTGATATATGAACCTGGACATATTCTTAGGAGACAGAGGAAGATCATCGAGCTACGAAAACTCAATCAAATATCAATCAAATCACCAATTAACAATTTACCATCTTAGGATCAATAGTTGACTTTTCAAAAACAATAACTGAATTAAGTTTCCAGATTCTTACAGAAACCTTCCATAAAGAGCTTACCAGCTATACATCTATTCTTAAACGCAATCAACCAGCCAATCATTTCTAAAATAATACCAATCATAAAACGATTAGAATCAATAAAGAATTTGAAAAACAAATCCGAACAAGTGACTTTTGCAATATGTTTGGGTTTTGCTACTGTAAGCCTGCCGGCCGTTGATTTTTATTTATTTTGGAGATTTGTATGATCATAAGGTAAGAAGAAATTACATGTCTCTGTTCTTTTTATTTCTTCAGGTAAAGATCAAGATTTTTTTTTTCTTTTCCGGTTCTGATCTTTGTTCACAATGTTAACTTGTTTGTTTTGAATGTGGTTTTTATTGTGCTTTCGTGTTTCTATCTCCCTTAGACACGTATTTTTCTATTTCGGTAATTATTTATAATGTAATACATATCTTCTTTTTTATTGTCTTTTGATTACTGGTTCATTTTTCATTCGGTTTGCATGTTGCGTGACACCTGTAGTGAATGATTATATTGATAGATGTTTGTTTACAGCTGTTGTTATTCGATAATCAGCAGAAATTTGTTTCCTCTGTATATAAATAGTCTCTTCTACTGAGTTGTTGCAATTTGTAATCCTGTTTATGTTTTCCTTCTTCGGCCATAAGAATCAACTGTTTTCTACCTTCTCTTCTTTTTTCTGTTATCTACAGATGTTGTTGATGTTAGTCTTCTATTATTATCTTTAGTGTTTTGTGGGTATTTTGTTCATCTGTTTACCTTGGTCAGTTCTGGATATTGAATTCTTCCGTTTGGTTCTCTATGTTTTGGAGTGTTAGTTATTCTTCTCCGTCTACGTTGCCCCTGTTCTCCTTCGACAGAGGTATTTATTTCTTAATCTATACATGTTAATATGTTTGATTGTTTTTTTTTTATTTACTGTATAGTAATTTTTAATATTTCAATACAATAACATACCAATCTTCATATTATTTGTCCCTCTGTTTAGTGATCAGTTTCTTTTTTCTTAGAGTTATGTTGTTTTATGGTGGTGATAATGTGTTTTTCTTTTACTTTTGCCATTTATCAGGTAATTCTTAATGATGACTTAATAGTTTTTGATGTTGTCCTATTATTTAGGATTTCTACTATTGTTTTTTGGGTCTTCAATAAATATGCTTGACTACAGTTGGCTATTAAGTTTATTTTCTTTTCTCCTCTCCGAAAAACCACCCTGTATACTTTTTTCCTTTTCTTTTTTGTGTTTATGAATCAGTAAGGTCTTTTGCTATTATTCTCAATTTTTTCTTAGTTTTTTTTTTCTATGGTCGCCTATTTGTTTTGTCTCTAAATTTCATATTGTGATCTTCAAGGCCTAACATTTTTAATTTTTCATCTTCTCATTTTATTTTCCTTCTGTTCTTCACATTATTTCACCACAGTTTTCTTTCTGTTTTAATTGGTGTAAATCTTTTAATAATTTAGTTGGCGGCCAAAAATATTGTTGAGTCACTGATGATATATGTTATTAGCGATAGAAAAAAAAATAACATGAACCTAATTTTTTATATATGATTGTTTTATCTACATAAATAATTGTTTAGTTTTTCTGTTTTTATAGTTTTGTTATGTTGCTCATTTTATTTAATAGTGTGAATGTTGTTTTCTGAATATGTGCCCATGAAAAATCTGTGTGATGTATTTATTAAAGTAAATCTGTTGTAACTAAAGATATTATGTTTAGTGACCACTTTGTTTTTTCTTAGAATTTTGTTCTTCTCTAACAATGATGATGTATTTATCAACAAATATCCATGCAATAGTACGGGTAACACACTAGTTGAAAACTATGAACATGATGGTTCCCTTTTTTTCTCCTATGTGGTCTTTTGGCAAGGCACATAACACGCCACAACAAGAGATAAATACAGAAATATATTCAAATGATATCACATTTTCATTTATGCCATCCAGTGATGTAAAATTAAGATTTATGCCATTAAATTCACCCAAAAAAAAAAAAAAAAAACTATTGAAGTTCAATACAGGGTCGGCTCAAGACCATACGGGACCTTAAGCGAAAATTTCATTTTAGGCCTATTAATTTAATAACTGAGCATATGGACAATATTAATATATACTATAACATGTGCAATTTATAGCATATTATTATTTTTATTACGATATTGAATTTAAAAAATACAAAATAAAAAAAATCATTCCTAGTTTTTTTTAGTTTTTTTCGCTAGCCAAACTTCTTTTATTTCAAATTTTTTTCCATTGTAGGTCGTTCTTTAAAATTAACAAAAAAAAAAAAACTGCAAGATTTAATGCATGAGAAACAACCATTAGTTAGAAATACTGCATCATAATTAACCATAATCATTGGGAAACAAAACTTGCAACGAATTTTTAAGTTTTTGAAAGTTTCTATTTACTATAGTTTCTACTGGTTATATATATATATATATATATATATAGGTTGTAATAAATTAGATAATTAACTAAAAATATTTATGACAATTCTCAAGGCTGCTACCGATTCCTTGCCTGTAGATACATGGATGTATAATAAATGATAAAAACATAACTATTGATATGCATTAAAAATGTATCTTTTATAAATGTATAAGTGTAGATACATGAATGTATAATAAATGTACAAGTGTAGATGCATGGATTTCTTAGGTAGAAATCCAAATTTTCAAGTTTATAATTTGTTCACAGATACATATTTATGGTTTTTTTTTTTTTTTTTTTTTTTTTTTTCCCTTTTTTAAAAAAAAAAAAAAAACTATGATCATTATCTAGACGAATACACATTTGATATTTGATACACATATGTTGAAGGCCTGAATTAAGGAAAAAAAATGAAACCTTTATATATATATATAAACATTCCATTACGCTTGATTACACATAAAACGATGATCATTATCTGTATGAATACACGTTTGAAATTTGACACATATATTGAAGGCCTTAATTAAGAAAAAAATGAATAGAGACCTTTATATATAGAGAGATTTTTACGATTATCCCTTAAAATGAACACCAAACTATTATTAACTTCTAAACATTAAACCTTTTATTTTTACCCCTTAAAATGAACACCAAAGGTATTTACAAGATGTTGGCTATCTCCGTTCGTCAGTCGGCGGTGGGTCTCTGGCGTGTCTCCAGCAGCCAACAGCGGGGTCTCCAACAGTCGTACGACGTGTCTTCGGCGACCGGCGACAGAACTCCAGCGACTGTCCGGCGTGTCTCCGATGATTAGATGACTATAGTCTGCCAGACTGTGACCCATAGTCTAACAGGTTACGCCAGAGCTAGCCATAGTCTATCAAACTATGACTCATAGTCTGTCATACTATGATCTATAGTCTGACACGTTACGCCAGAGCCAGCCACTGTCAGACTATGACCCACAGTCTCTCATACTATGATCCATAAACTGTCAAACTATGACACATAGTTTGTTAGGCTATGACCCATAATCTGTCATGCTACGGCCTATAGTCTGTAAACTTATGCCGGTTGGCGGGTTTCCGGTCACCGGCCGGCCATAGTCTGTCAGACTATGATCCATAATCTGACAGGTTACACAGGTGCTCGTCATAGTTTGTCATACTATGATCTATAGTATAACAAGTTACATTGAGACCTGCCGACATTTGCTATAGCCTATCAGACTATGATCCATAGTCTGTCAAACTATGATCATAGTTCATAATCTGTCAAACTATGATCTATAAACTGCCTTCTGAACTCACTATTATGATTTCTAAACACGCTATACTTCCACTTACAAAAAAGTTAAAAACAAGCACAATAAACCACTTTTGAACTAAGGAGGAGGAGGAAGAGGTGAACTCACTATACTTCCACTTACAAAAAAGTGATTTCTAAACACGTTATACTTCTACTTACAAAAAAGTTAAAACAAGCACAATAAACCACTTTTGAACTAAAGAGGATGAGGAGGAAGTGAACTCACTATTATGATTTTTAAACACGTTATACTTCCACTTACAAAAAAAGTGATTTCTAAACACATTATATTTCCACTGACAAAAAAGTTAAAACAAGCACAATAAACCACTTTTAAACTAAGGAGGAGGAGGAGGAAGAGGAGAAAACAAGCACAATAAACCACTTTTGAACTAAGGAGGAGGATGAGGTGAACTCACTATTATGATTTCTAAACACGTTAGACTTCCACTTACAAAAAAGTGATTTCTAAACACGTTATACTTCCACTTACAAAAAAGTTAAAACAAGCACAATAAACTACTTTTGAACTAAGGAGGAGGAGGAGGAAACAAGCACAATAAACCACTTTCGAACTAAGGAGGAGGAGGAGGAGGAGGAGGTAAACTCACTATCATAAACTAAACGTCTCATTAATCATTTAGAACATCGTCAAAATATTAGAAATAAATGAAAGGGTAATATGTTTTAAAAGAGTATTTTCAGTTAGCATGTTAATTTAAGGGGTAAAATATGTAATTCTATTTTTTATATATATACATATACATATAATACAATGGCTTAGTTTAGTATTATTTTTTTCTCTTAAAATCAGCTTCTGCTTATAGCAAAAGCTGATCTTAGTATTTGATAAATCTGCTCAAAAGTATTTTTTTTAAGAATTTTTCAAGAAGCTATAGTCAAAATCAGAAGCAGCCTAAAGATAACTTTAACTTTTAGATTGTGCGGGAATCATCATAATACAATTAATGAAACTTTCATAATACTCATAATACCCTAATAAAATTTAAAATTTACAATATTCCAAATCTAAAATTCAAACTCATAATAAAATATAATATAATAGTAATATTGTAACAAATAACATGATAATTATATTAATAACTCTAATATTATTATTTTATCATATAATATGATATTATAATAATATTATAATTATTTTA
>NW_010366164.1:650880-663761 GCF_000414095.1 Morus notabilis
TATATTAATAACTCTAATATTATTATTTTATCATATAATATGATATTATAATAATATTATAATTATTTTAATAATATGATATTATAATTATAATATAATTATAATATGATATTATAATTATAATACGATATTGTAATTATATATTATATTGTAGTGATATAATTATATTTATTATAATAATAATAATAATATTACAATAATATTATTATGTATTGGTATAATTATATTTATTATATTAATAATAATATAATTAAATATTCATATAATCTTATAATTCTAATATTATTATTGTTATAGTGTATTACACACATTATGGTTATATAATATATTAATTATAATTTATTTGTTTAATATAATATAATAATGAATATATATTATATTGTAATTATATATTATATATTATAATATAATATAGTCATAATTTTTAATTATCCACAACAATTTAACATCATAATTTATTAAACATTATTACACTGATTTTTGAATCAGCACAGCTACTATAATTATAGTTTACCAAACACTCAGTTGTTTTTTGTAACAGCTGTTTCTTCCTTCAGCACGGCTAAAAGTAATTTTTCTAAACTCTACAGCACTACCAAACTAAGCCAATGTGGTAAGGGTGTCAATTGGGCTGGCTGGGTTGGCCTAGCACGCTAGAAGGACCTGGGTTGGGTCTCATGTTTGAGGCCAGCAGACCAGGCACGTGAAGGCCTTGGCACGGCCAAGGCCCAGGCCTACGACATGAAATTTTAATGAGGTTTTAAGCATTTTAGTGTCAATTGATCAACTATGTCGTCTGGTAAACCAGTCATTTTCTTGTAATTATTCATATTATTTCAATAAAATCACATTTTTTGGGCATGTGTTGTCCCAAGTAAGGCTACCCAAGAGGGCAATGAATTGGGTTTTAAATGCTTTTCTAGAATTTATACCATTATTCGAAGATTAGAACAAAAATAGACAATCAATTCAACATGGTACTATCAAATACTTGGTGTGCAAAGAATCATGCAAGCTAATGCAATAACACAAACACTTGGTGTGCACAAGATGAATCAATCTAATACAATATAACATGTTCAATAAACTTGTCACCAAGAATCAATTCAATCAATGTCAACTATCAAATTAAAGTGTGGAAATTAAAGAGATAGGGTTAAGAGAAATGCAAACAAGATTTATAGTAGTTCGACAAATAAATTTACCTACATCTATTGTATCCGAGATATTCCGCCTCTCGACCTATTCCACTATACGATCGACTTTCTGGCATGATCACTCATCTTACAAGACGACAAATCTTTCTACCCAAGACTTTGTCTGACCTCTTACACAATGTCAATTTTCTACAGAGATCGACCAACCAAGAAGTCCAATACCAAAGTAAGGATTACAAAGTGTTTAATAGTGAAGTACTCAGTTATACACTCCTAACAAATGTTTTACACAATTAAAATGACTAGGAGATGATGAGATTACACTATCAAAAGAGAATCCAAGCTAGGCTCAAGTATGTGTGAGAGAATCAAGTAAGGATTTTGAGAAGATGATGATTATGTAAGCACTTTTGAGAAACTTTTTAGATTTTAAGAAATTTGGAAGCTCTCAATATGTTCGCTAATATTTTTAAACCTTTGAATGTCTTAAATAAATGAAAGAAGTGATTTTTCACGGTTTAAGCTCATTGTCCAACGGACTTATTTTTGCCTGTTGCACAAAACCGGTCGACCGGAGCAGTTGACCGGTTGAGGCAAGTTTTGAATTCTAGATGTTCAACGGTCAAATTAAATGCCTGTTGAGCAGCACCGGTCGACCGGAGCGGTCAATTGGTTGAGGCACCACCGGTCGACCGGTAGATTTTACCTGCTCAATCAGCGAACGATATAGGTCGACCGGTTGACACTAACCTCAAACCTTCACAAAATTGCATTTTTAAGCCAACTTTCATTATGCACTTAATTTAGTCTCATTTTAAAAGAATAATGTGAGTGCGTGCATGAGCCTAAACAAAGATTCATCATTGATAGCATGATGTCAAAATTAAATACAAGACTAAGAAGAGATAAAAACCTATTAAAACTTGTCTTTCTTGATTTTGTTTGCTTGCTCTTGATCTTTGGTATTTCAAAACTTCAAGCCTTGAATTTCTTCTTCAATTTAATTGCATTTCTCAAGCTTGAATGTATTTTCATTGTATTCCACAATATGCTTCTTGAGTTGATTTAAAATATCAATTATATTACATACACAACTCAAAATAGAATCATTAGTAACATAATAAATTGTGTTTGCTATCATCAAAACATGAGAAAATTCAACCTTGCACCAATAGCATATGATATATTACTTTTTTTTGTCATCAAATATGAAATTATAAAAAAAATCCTAAAAAAATTGTTCATCATAAGTGAAACTCAAGTGCATTAAGAAAATTAGGTTAATAGAGTTGTGAGGGGAATCCAATGTAATTAGGTCGTCTAGTAGCAGAGAAGTTATAAGCCACCAGTCGATCAATGATGCCTCTACCGGTCGACTGGTGCATGCTCAACGACCATCAATTGGACCGTTAAATAGTGCCTTTAGTAGGGTCGGCCTAATAAAGTCCTAAAGGGCCAGCCCTATGAAGGTCCTACAAGACCATTAGTAGGGCCAGCCCATAAGAGCATGGGCTCGGCCAAGGGCTAGGGCTGGGCCTAAAGGTCTTCCGTCAAGCCCGGCCCTCTACTGTAGAAGGTCGTACCTGGACCGGCCCAGGCCCATAACAGGCCTGGGGTCAGAAAGGCCGTGCTTGGGCCGGCCTAGGCTCATGACGGGCCTCTGGTTAGAAGGGTCATGCTAGGCTGGCATGACCTTTTTGACACTTCTACAATGTGGTGAAAAGTATGGGGCCTTTATGACTCAAAGGGCCTTAGGCAACTGCCTAAGTTGCGTAGCCCTTGAGTCGACACTGGTTCAGTAACGAAAATATGAAACCCTTAAATTTCGAAAGCATGCCATGTAATTTCTTTTGATTTTTCTTTTTTAAAGAGAAAAGTACATAGTTTGTCTTGATTTTGTGAATGTTTATTATTTTTGTCATTTTAAATAATTTGGTGCAATTGACTTTTATTTTTTATTTATCAATCGAATAACAATGGTTTATTTTTTATTAGAATTACGTAAATAACATTTTTACTATATGGAGTGATATTTTTAATTTTTTCCCTTCTTTAAATTTCTCGAATTGAGCCTATCAACTTGATAAAAGAGCCAATCCAGTTTGTCACTTATTTATAGATGAATATGATAAATAGCGCTTATGTGGTTCTGCTATTTAATTTATATATATATTAGTTATGCGAGAATGTTTGAAACATATCATTTTTAAAGATAAAAAGAAAAAGTTGACCCCAAACTTTACTGATAAACTCGAATTAATCACTGATAATTTGAATTAATGATCGATAAGCTCAAAAAATCATTGATAAATTGCAATTTATTAATCATAAATTATAATTTATCACTAATAAATTATACTTTATCAGTAATCAGTGATATACTAAGGGCCCGTTCACTTCGCTGATTTGAGTTTGTAATTCGAGTTGAGATGTGATTTTGTGTGAGAGCTTTTTACTGTAGCAAAAAAGTTAAATGTGACTGTTTCTGAGAGCTTTTTACTGTAGCAAAACTTGAATTTTAAACTCGAATCAGCGAAATGAACGAGGCCTAAAATAAAGTAAATCATACGTAGTTTATTAGTTTAATCACTAGCAAGTGATATAGTTAATTTTTCAATTTTTGGTTGACTAATAATGTACTGAGAAAGACTCATAAAAGAATTTATAATTTTATTCATGTCAATTTATTTTCATTTAATTTTTTATTTATTAAATTATAAGTCAATATTTATTATTAATTAAGCAGGAAAGCACTGTTATAAAAAATAAATAAACAAATAAAATAGGGAAAACACTTCCCCTCCTATTTTCTCTATCTGCAACCTCGGTCAATCTCCTCTCCTCCACCGTCAATCTGCTCCGTGGATCGGACGACGAGCAAGGGTAGAGACACCGTCAAGCCCTTCCGCCGCCAGGCTCTCGCGCGAGCCCTTCTCTCTTCTCTTCTACTATTTCTTCTTCTTCTTCTTCTTCTTCTTTTTTTTTTTTTTTTTTTTTTGCGAGTTTGGTTTTCTCTCTTCCTCTCCCGGAACCCTAAATTATTTCTGATATTTACGCGCGCTTTAAGCTTGAAACTTTGCAGTGATGGGCAAGCCAGGCTCACGGTAAGGTTACCAAGCCACCGATATATATGTGTGTGTGTGTTGACATGTATGTATATGTTGCTAAACTTCGTGATATTTATTTGTGGTTTGTAATTTATTTAGGCCAGAGTCGTCGACCAAAGCTGATCGCAAGTTTGAGAAGAAGCTCGAGTTTTACTCCAGTGAGTTTGGTTCTTTTTAAATTACTTTTGCATTGGATTTCATGACTCTGTCCATTCTGTTCTGTACTGGGTATTCTTTAATTTTCGTAGTGATATCATTAATGAATAGATTTACAGGCTTAACTGTATCCAAATTATATGTTTTGATGTGTTAACTTACTTGGGTTTATTCCTAAATAAACAATGCAGAGGTTAGAGATACTGTTGCTTCCTTGACTGCCCAGAAGACTATTGCCAAGGTCAGACTCTTGTTTTAATTTACTTAATGCATGGGCCTCATTCACTTCGCGAATTTAAGTTTTTAATTCGAGCTGAGATGTGACATTCTCTGAGAGTTTTTATACAGATGAAATAGATGTGATATTTCTTGAGAGTTTTTAACTCTAGAAACTTAGAATTGAAAACTCAAATCGGTGAAATGAACAAGACCATAATTTATCAGTTAATGTTTTCATTTGTATTTAGATCTGGATGTTTTTGAGTTCAGAACCTTATTTTTCCTAGACTTTTAGATTAGGCATCCTAATCCTTTACTACAGGAGCAATAAAAATAAAGAGAAGAAAGTTTATGATAAATGCTAGCATCACTCATTCGTTACTCTCTTTGTCACTCTCTCCATTCACTATTTGACATGCGGACTTTACTAACATGATATATTATTATTTAAATAGAAAATGAGAAAGTGGAGTCATATGTCAAATAATGAATAAATAGTGACAAAGAGAGTACAGAAAGATTGATGCTAGCATTTCTTAAAAATTTATAGTGATTCACTCTCAATGTAAAATCTCCGCTCATTTGTAGATATTGATCCGCGCCCTAACTCTGTGTTAGGGTGGTAATTGAGCTCCAGTACTGCAAACACTCGATAAGCATAACTCGCATATTCTGTGGTTAGTTTGGATGTATAATTGTGAAGATTTGTGATTTTTATGCAAGACGCATCGCGATGTTGGAGTCTTGATTTTCTTAGAGATTTGAAGCTTGTTTTGATATCTTATGTTCTGTAGCGAAGCTTTTAGCTGTTTACTGATGCGATTAATACTTCTTTGCCTGCTAATTCTAAGTAGATATTGTTAAAGTTGCATTTTTCTTGTGTTTCTTTCTTGTGGAAATTTTGTTCTTTATGTCGTGATATTCTTTCTCTATCATTCCTAGCTACTGTCATTAGAATTTGCTCAACAGGTATATTGAAAAAATTGTTTTATGTTTCGACAGAAGAACCTCCGTAGCCGACAAAAGAAACTTAAAGCATACAATCTCTCTTCCCTTTCAGAGTTCCTTCCAGATGTAAAGGCTCCTCGGCAACCAACTCCCAAGAAGCTTAAGCTGGATTGCAAATCGAGGCAAAAACTAATGTGTGTTTGTATTTTCGCATTTTTAATTCATTTGCAGTTTTCCTTTTAATGTTTATTATTATTAAAACTTGTGCTTGGATGATTTCGATTTTTTCTCAGACTGAAAGAAACAAACCAATTGAAGGCAGTTCTTAATCATCCTGCGTTCCAGTCGGATCCTCTGGCTGCCATCCATCAACATTTGCTGAACACACAGCCAGTTATTGATGAGAAACCAAAGAAAAAGAATAAGAAATCGAAGGCTTCAGCTGGACCTGAATCTATGGATATGTAATTTGACAGACAAATGGTTTTTATCTAACCACTTTGGTGAGCCAATATTGTTTCATATAAGAGACATAGAAATCCAATGATCAAATTTTGGCAATGAAATTCGTTCTTCTGTTCGGTCAAGTAAAAAAGTTTGTAACTAGGGTTTCGTAGACCCCATTTTCTACAACCATTTTTTTCTAAACCCTTTCTTTTTAGTCAAATGATTTTGTTCTTTTCATGTTCCAGTTATGATTCAACGTGTTGACAAAAGCTTTATTGGATTTGAATTGAATGTTTGTCAAAAGTCTGGCAGTCCCTAATGCACTAAGCAGAAAGAGCTGTACAAGATCCTAAATTATGCTGCTTTGTTAGAAATATTGTTAGATAGCCAGTCAAGACCTTCATAGAGTCCTTCCCCAGAAGTTGCAGAAGTTTGTTGGATGTACCTGTAGTAGAAAAGGTACCAAAACCAATCAAACTGAATACCCAACCAAGTCAAAGAAAAGAGTGAAATAAGTTAAATTTCTTCAAAGTTGGCTTTCGTTTTAGAGTTTCAAGAATTGAATCTTGGTTTCTTTTTCTGTCTCCATTGCCTACTCATTGGCTTTTAGATGAAAGTTCCATTATGATTGAAAGCCAATGCATACCAGCGACGGTGACTGAGTAAGTGCAGGCCAAGCATGTAGGCCATTTCTGAAACAGACATGGCGTTTGGAAGGTCCTTTTTGTTGGCAAAGACGAGTAGTGCCGCATTGCTTAGTTCGGCATTCTGAGAGAAAGAGAAAGAAGGAAAAACAATTCATAGTTTTTCCAACAATAGGTGTTTAAGAGAGTCTTTACGGTGGAGCGCGTTATTTTGCTCCACCGGTGGGAATTGTATTTGTACAGTTGAATTAATTTTTTAACGATCAGATATGCAGCAGGAATAATTCTGTGTGACCGGACGGACTTGTATAAATTTTGACCGTTAAAAAATTAATTCAACGGTTAAAAACAACTATCCTCGCGGGTAGAGCAAAATAGCTGGCTCCATTGTAAATGTTTTCGGTGTCTAATATACTTGTAGAAAACATTTTAGACTAAGAAAAGGAATCACGAAACAAGGCCCTTGGAGGATATTTAGAAATACAATGTATATCCTAACACACAATTCATTATTATGCCAAGCTTACCTCATTCAAAATACGATGTAGCTCACTACGGGCTTCTGAGATTCTCTCTCTGTCATTGCTATCCACCACAAAGATGAGTCCTTGCGTGTGATGAAAGTAGTGCTTCCACAATGGTCTTATCTGTTCAATTAAGAACATAACTATTTATTTTAGCTGTCTATCAATATCCAAGTTACAATAACTGCGGATCTCCCTTATCTTCTTATATATATCTTCTCTATTTACCAAAGAAAGAGAAGGATCGGCGTGGACAAACACTCCTTAGCAAAAAAGAAAAAGAAAAAAAAAAAATGTATATATATATATATGGGTTTTTTCTTCGGTCCTTCCGGAAGGACAGTACTTCCAACGTAACATGACAATTATTAACTGTAACATTGACGTGAAGAGACTTTAGATGACTAAATTCGTTGATATTACTTTTATATTACATCAATGTTATGTGTAATGAATATCAAGTTATATTTTCATAACTACATATTATGTTGTCGGGCCTCATACTGAAAGGACTGTAAGAGGAACATGAGCAACCAGGGTGGTGCATTTCCTTTGACTTAAAATACAAAATTGAAAAATGCAGCACAAATACAATGGTCGCATCTCTCTGACTATATATGGCCAATATAATGCATATATGCATTCTTTTATACGAGTATATATGTATATGTGGACACGCACATGTATGCATCTATATGTATATAGATATGTGTGCTTGTGTGGTGTTGATGAGAATCAGATTTCTCCAAAGAAAATAAAGAGAACAGCTTCATTATTGATCATGAACAACTCTTACTAACGATCAAACATTGAAGGTCTAAGAGGTATGTATGCAAAATTATAGAATACAGAAAAGAGAAATCGAGTTTTAAGTACCTTATCTTGTCCTCCCACATCCCAGACTGTGAAGCTAATGTTCTTGTACTCTATCGTCTCCACGTTAAAACCTGTTCCATGAAAATTCAGATTGCTACTTGGAAACATAAAATTCATGTTGTTCCGTCTCAGAAGTTCAATTTCCCTGTTTGAGTCGTTTCAATTCGAAATATTCAAGACCGGGTGAAAATTTCCATTTTGCATACACAAGCCAAAAACTTCTTCAAAGGAAGCGTTTATGAGTTAGAATTTAGATACCTATTGTGGGTACTGTTGTGACAATGTCTCCCAGTTTTAGCTTGTACAGAATGGTTGTTTTCCCAGAAGCATCAAGACCCACCATCACAATCCTCACTTGATTCTTTGGGAACAACTTCTTTGCCAATCGAGAAACGGCTCCTCCCATTTCACAAAACGAAAAAAGACCAAGAAAGAAAGTTACAACAGAGAAGAAAATTCCTTTTTTTTAAAAATGGTCTACTTTGATGAAGATGAAAAATATAAGAAAGGTTATAAACAGTTGGCAGCAATATATGAAACACTGCAGAAAGAGATATCTTGAGTTCCAAGCAAACACCAGCTGGACCATTGGTGAATGGCTTAGGCAAAAAGGAGAATAGAATCAATTCTATTTACAGAACAAAGGGAAAAAGGTCGTTGTTTTCTTTTTAACTTGAAACTGTTGTTTCTATCACAATGAAAGGCCTCATATAACACCAGTTGTGGACTGCCAAATTTGTGTCGGATTGTTTCCTGAGGGTAAAAAATAGTGCCTTTGAATTTTTGAAAAAAGTCGTGTACACTTTTGTCTCTTCACCTAGATAATAAACTAAAATATACTCCTCAAACTATTACCACAATATTGAATTATTGATCAGATCCTTCCCAAATATTGAAAATTAACGATGTAGGAGTGACACGACTGTTCCTTCCAAAAATTACAATAGATAGAAGAGATGCAACTAAATCCTTTAAACACCCCTCAAAAAGATTATGGACTCCACCCAAACACTACTTATGGGCCCTTACTTCGAGGAGTCCTTATGAATCTGTGTGGGCGCACCTAAGAGATGAGCTCATGCCCTTCTTCAAAGCCCAAGCCACAGAGGCCACCCCCAAGTTCAAGTATGGTCATCAACCAATCTGTTCAAAAAGTTGTTGCTTTAGATACCATTGCTTTCTTCTTTTTCATCTTCTGCAATGCCTTTATCAAGTCGGTATCCAAGAGTATGCAACAAAAACATATCGTCATTGAGAAAAGACCCATTACAACAGGAAAGTTCAATTGAAAGAAACGGCAGAGGTAAAGCCCTGTCGTGAAATATAGATGTCATCAACATTACATACTCAAGTATTGCTGCCATTGCTGGCACCGAGAGATTACAACAACTGACAAAAATGTAATTTTGAAACTTGTCAGAACTATAAGCTATACAAACACTGCAAAACATTATAAAATCTGATCAATTTTTTGAGGCCGACTGGAAGATGAAAACAGCTGTTAGAACTCCCACTAATGCTGTAACAGCCAATGCAACAGTAGGAAGGGGTGTTGTGAGCCCAAAATTCTGCACAATCCCAAAGAACATACGATCGCGTTAATGATTGTAAATCAGATTCTTTAATACTCAAAACCATGGTCAAATAGCCTCATTGGCTTGAGAATAAAGCCGATACTATGTCGATGCCCCTTACCTCTAGAAGTCCCCTTCCGGTTGCTATCTCAACACTAATAGCCACCGCAAACCCAACCATGGCGAGTCGGCCCAGCCATACATCCAAACTGCTGCTCTCCTCGGTACTTTGCTCACATCTTATTGGAAATGGTGTTGCTTTGCGTGCAGTCTTCCTTTGACAAGAAGTCCTCCGTAATACTGAAAACAAAAGCAGAAGACTCATTCCACTAAATGATAATTATGTGCCCTGCTTTTGTTACGAAGAATATTGAGAAACAGGAGATGATGATTCGAATGTTTAAAAGTCCCACAATTTGTCACAATTTGAGAGGGGACGCAGTCAAAGAGGAAAGTAACCAAAACGGGCATCCAGTTTCAAACAGCCTAAAAGGAAAGGTAACATACAATTTCATCCCAAAAAAAAAAAAAAAAAAAAAAAACACACACACACACACGTGTACATTAGACCAATACCCTTGATTTCCTTTTTTTTTTTTTTCCCCTAAATAACACAACCTCTTCATAAAATGACACGGCCTATCAGATAACTTTTCTGTTGATCATCGGCAACAAGCTATCCAAAATAATTCAATAACTGAAATGGTGTTTTTACATGAAAACAGAAAAACCTTTTGCTTTCATTTTGTAACACTAAATACTTGCAATTGAGACAGATTGTCATTGTAACATATCGTCAGGTTTCTTTTTTTATTTTTTTTGTAATTTTTGTTAACTCTTTTACACCATGGAAGAAGAAGATATATCAATAGACAACAACTACTAGGTACAAAGCCAAAGTGGTTCCTTGTTAATCATGATAACAAATAGGTATCAAAGTCTACATTTGGAGGCTGACTTTCCTAATTTAACGTACTCAGAGTCACACAATCTAATTAGTGAACACCTAAATAATTTCAAAAGTGCAACTTTCCAATCTACTCGAACTTATTTACAGTCCTAAAAACTCATTTTGCTGTCATAGAAACAAAGAAAATGCCACACGCAAAAAAAAAAAAAAAAAAAAAGACCCCACTTCCAAATTGTTCTAATTATAACACCACAGTGCGTAAAACCAGCAGGGCATATTGCATTTCGAATTTTCTGAGGTAGTTGGAGGCACAGAAATAAAATATTTAAACATAGAAGTGAAAACAAGCATAAAAGAGAAAGAAAAAATAACTTGTTATAACCCGTTAATTTATTAATTTAAATTAAAGATGTGATGTTGTGTGAGAATTTTTTATTATAATAAAAAATTTAATTAATAAAATTTAAATTTTAAATTCAAATCAGCGAGACGAACCTTAATTTGATAAAATGAGAAAATTTACCGAGGGGAGAGCCGGTTGCAAAGGCGGTCCTGCTGGTTCGAGCAAAGTTGGAAAGGGGAAGGCGTGAAGGAGCTGGTAAGGAGGTAATAGCGCACACATCTGCAGACGTAGCATCGTAATTTGAGAAAGTTCCATCCAAATCCAATGTCGTTTTTTATTATTATTATTATTATGAATAGAATTGGCAAAGATAGAGAGAAAGTACCTCTGATGGAAAGGGGGAGAGAGGCGAAGACTTGAGCTACGGCCATTTCTTGTTCAGACAGAGAGAGAGAGAGAGAGAGAGAGAGAGTGAGGTTGGTTTCTGTATCTGAGAGACCAAAGTGGACGCTGGCCAGTGGCTGATTTGGGAGTTCCAAGATGACTATACATTCTGTGAATGAGATAATGACACGTGTCTAAAACCTGCTTAGAAATGGGCATGTCTTTGTGGATAGAGTTCTTTTTTCTTTTTCTTTTTTTTTTTTAAATTCTAAAATAGATTGTTACTCGATTGAAAAAAAGAGTCCGAATAAATAAAATTTACAAAATAATAGATATATTATATACGGAGGGCCAAATAACAATAGGGGCAGGCTATCAGACTTAAAAGCTTTCTTAGACCTGTAGGCTATCATTATTCATTATGGATAGGTGAATAAACTTCCGTCAATACACTATGGCTCGTTTAGTTCGCTGATTTGAGTTTTTAATTCAAGTTAAAATGTAATTTTATGTGAAAATTTTTTACTGTAATAAAAAATTAGATGTAATTATTTGTGAGAATTTTTTACTGTAACAAAACTCGAATCAGCGAAATGATCGGAGTCATATTAAAATAACCAGAAATCAAATTTTTAAAAAGACAAAAGCAGAACAACGAATATATAACAATCATTTTACCGATTCAAAGTCAAAATTTAAATTTTATTATAATAAAAAATTTTAAAAAATAATTATATTTAACTTTTTTATTATAATAAAAAAAATTTACATAAAATTACATCTTAATTTAAATTAAAATTTTAAATTAACAAATTAAACGGATTCTTTATTCATCATTCTCTCACAGGATATGTAATATTGTACTTTTTTTAAAAAACTCTATCTATAGTCTAAAGTTAATACTGTTATAAAAATTACATATGTATAATATCACTAATAAGTAATAAAGTGATAAGTATAAATATTGTTTCTACAAGGATCGCATTAATTCTAATTAAGTACTGAAATTAATTAACTCTGTAATTATTTAAATTGCCGAATAAATGAGGTGGAGAGCAATTTAAAAAAATAAACAGAGTTGCACCTTCATATTTGCTTCATTCGCGAAAGTACTTGAGGCAATACTTGTACGCAGTTTTAGTCAATTGATCGATAATATGGTAATAATTCCTCATTTCTCATTATACACATGTCAGAGAATTGGATTGTATCATATAATCGGCTGTCGAAACGAGCTGCTAGCCGTCAGTAGTGCTGGAACTTTAGACGGGCCGCCCGCGACCGCCCGAAAAGCCTGAGTTTTTACCCGAGCCCGAGCCCGAGCCCGAGCCGCCCGAGAAATTCGGGCCGCCCGCCCGAGCCCAAATTTCACCTTGAACGGGCCGTGGGCTTGTATTAGGCGGCCCGAGCTCGGCCGGGCGGCCCGAGCCCGCCCGAATTGCCTGAATTATTTAAATAGTTTTTTTTAATATTAAGTTATTTTGTGTTAAAATTTATATATATATATATATTACAATTTGAAATGAACACATGAACTATATAAAAAAATTATTTCTTTATTAATTTTTAAATTTATAATTCATGATTGCCTC
>NW_010366164.1:663886-758250 GCF_000414095.1 Morus notabilis
ATCCCAATCCTTAATGCAAACCAAGGCTTCAATCAACATTGAGTGACTGGTCTTTTAAAATAGAGATCATCAAATAGCGATGAAGTTATTAAACTAAACCAATCATTGAGTGACTTTTGATAAATTATCAATTTACTTTGGTATGCAAGTATAAAGTTACTTTGATATAGAGTCACAAAGAGAGTGAAGAAAGTTGAAGAAAAAAGAGGATAATTAAGAGGATGAGGAGAGATTGTGAACAGAAAAATAGATAAAGATAGAAGGAATAGTGATATATAATAGAAAAACACGAGTATCTATAAGAACAAAACCGGCATTATATAGAAACAACACTTTTTAAAAATAAAAAATAATAAAAACGTGATGGCAATGTGTTTCTTTCCTTGTGTATATTGTTTTTTGAGGAATCCTTTTATTATGTGATTGATTATAAAAAAGGGTCAAGAATGTGAAAACTGAAATATTAAACTGCTAAAATAGGAATTTGCTCTTTCTATTAAGGAATTGTGTGTTTACCTTAATTAAAAAGTTAAAAATTTAAATAACAAATAAGAGCATTGGGTCTAGTGGTATGATTCTTGCTTTGGGTGTGAGAGGTCCCGAGTTCGATTCTCGGAATGCCCCAATTTGTAGCAACTAATATTTTCGGGCAGTTTTGGGCAAATCGGGCAACTCGGGCTTCGGGCAAAATTCAGGTTTTCAGGCTTATTTTCGGGTCGGGCAATTCGGGCATGGTCGGAAAATTCAAAAAAATTCCGGCGGACGGCGGTATAAGGCGGTTAGACGGCGGCGGGCAAGAGAGTCAGTGTCAAATTCGGGCTGCCCGAGCCCGAACCCGAAAATCTAGCTTGGGCGGGCGGGAGATGGGCTTGCCCGCCCGAGCCTGAAAAGATTCAGGCTTCGGGCAGCCCGCCGACCCGAACTTCCAACACTAGCCGTCAGTAGAGTTAGCTGCTCGAATGATCAGTCTAGTGGCCCGCTAGTTGAATCGTCAAATGAGGCTGCTAGCTTAGCACTTGAGAATTTACATAAAGATCTCTTTCTCAGCAGTATCAATCAGTGAGATCTTGCCCAAAATAGCAAAGGATAAACTCAATCTTCATCTTAACTTGCTCCCTAAACATTATCTCTACAAAGAAAGTCTCCTAGAGGATCTTCCATGAAATTTGCGTTAAATGATATTTCTTAGCACCGAGGCCTATCAAACCAGCCCAAATGCGTCCATAGAAGGGGTTCTCGCACCTTGCTCACGTCCTCGCCATTTTGCACCCATTCTTAGGCCTTTTTCACAGCTTTTTCCGTACTTTTCAATATTGTCACAACATTTTTCTGATATTTACACGGAGAATATCGTTATAATCCTCATCAATATTTATAGTGGATCATCTAAAGATTCTACAATTGGCGTACTCTGAATTATTGAAAGAATTACTATAAATCTGTGTGTCTCCTATACTAATATGATAATCAATTGAATTTAGTCATTGGTCTCTTATAAATTCAATTCTAAAATTTCACCCTCTACATATTACAAATTTAAAAAACTAATAATACATATTATTTACAATGGGATATAACACTTGTATTTGTAAATCTTACATTGTCGTTTGGTTCCATAATTTCCTTTAATTTTTAACAAGTGTTTTTTAAGTAATTTTAGCGATGTAAGAGACGTCTCCCAATATTACTACATATTGCTAAGTCAAAATGTCACACTACCTGTAACACCCTGAAAAATTAAATGGGATTAATTAAGGTAATTGAGATTTATTAGTGTGCCTAATCTGATTTAATTAATTGATTATCATTTATTAAATGTTTCTGATGAGTAAATTTAAATAATTCCAAGGTATTTAAATATTTTCAGTATTTACATTTTTACCCAGAAGTGTGTATGGGCATATTTTCTGGACTGTTATTTTAAACATTTTGACACCTGTCCATTTCCTTTTTCTTTTTCTTTTTCTTTTCCTTCCTTTCCTTTGTCCCTTCCGTGCACTCTCTCTCTCTTTCACTCTCTCATTTTCTCTCGTTCTCTCGCTCTCTCTCTCTCTCCCTCTCCTATTTTTGTCTCAAACCAACCAGATTTCAAACCAAAGAAGGATTTCAAGAAGTTTTCAACGCCAAGAGAAGGATTCGAGGTAAGATTTCTGAAAAAAGTCTCTTGAAACTCAGATTTTTCAGATTTAGAAACTTATTTTTGGTTCGAAATAGATTTTGATGGATTTTGAGTAAAACCATGGTAGAGATTGGAGATCTTGGATTCTTTGAACTTGATTTAGTACTTAGAACCCGGATCTAGTGGTTTTCTTTTGAGATGTCTCGATTTGGACTCAGATTTACAGGTTTTTGGGCTGATTCCGCAGGTTTTCTTCGCATGCTGTTCTTCACAGGTCAACATGTGCGGTCGACTGGACTGCATTGGGTATACCTGTAACACCCTGAAGAATTAAATGAGATTAATAAAGGTAATTGAGATTATTAGTGTGCCTAATCTGATTTAAATTAATTGAGTATCAATTAATAAGTGTTTCTGACACGTATAAATTTAAATAATTCTAAGGTATTTAAATATTCTCAATATTTATATTTTTCCCAGGAGTGTGTATGGGCACATTCCTGGACTGTTGTTTTAAAATATTGTATACATGTCCTTTTCTTTTTTTTTTTTCCTTTTCTTTTCTTTTTCCTTTTCTTTTCTTTTTCCTTTTCTCTTTCTTTCCTTTTCTCTTTCCTTTCCCGTGCTCTCTCTCTCTCTCTCACTTTCTCATTCTCTCACACTCACTCTCTCTCCTTCGTTGTTGTCTCAAATCAAACCGGATTCGAACCAATGAAAGATTTAAGGAAGTTTTCAACGTCAAGAGAAGGATTCGAGGTAAGATTACTGAAAGGACCTCTTTTGAATCTTAAGTTTTTGAATTTTAAAAAACTTATTTTTGGTTCGAAATAAATCTTTACGGATTTTGAGTAAAACCTTGGTAGAAATTGGAGATCTTGGGTTCTTTGGACCTGATTTAGTACCTAGAACCCGGATATAGTGGTTTTCCTTTAAAATATTTCGATTTGGGACTGAGATTGTAGGTTTTTGGACTGATTTTCGCGAGCTTCTCTCGCGCAGCTGGTGCCACCGGTCGACCTGTGTGGTCGACCGGATCACATGGTAACGGGTCGACCAAATTGCATTGGCCTAACCGGTCGACCTGTCCGGTCGACCAAATTGCACACCACTGGTCGACTAGTGGTGATGCACTGTTCTGTCACCGGTCGACCGGTTGACACGGGGTCTTACCCTGTTTGGCCTGAAATTGCTATTTTGACAACTGTTTTTAGGGAGAACCCAAATTAGCTTCATTTGGGGACTTGAGATAAATGGATTAGCATCTTTAATCCTTGATTTGAGATTGAAAACCCTTAGAATGATAATTTTAGACATGAAAATGGATTAGGGCACACTAATTGGAAACCTTGGTATCTAATTGAGATTGGGTTGCTTTAGGAATGAGAATTAATCCTAAAGTGTTGTCTTGCATCAGTGATCGCTGAGGATTCAGACTGAAGGGGCTTGAGGAAGCGGCAGCCGGAAAAGGCAACGCTAGTCCCAGGTTTGATAGTGCGAGGTAGGATTTTCTATCCCCTTTTCCTTGTGAGCCTAATTTTCAAAAAAGAATTTTGGCCTTGGAAATGTTTTAAAGAAAAGGGGTTGGTTTGCGAAAGAAAAACTCTTTGAAAACCATGGCTTGTTTAGTTCATGGAACCTCATGGCTTGCCCAGTCACGGGGCCCGCGGCTTAAGTAGTTCGTGGGGTCATAATAACGATTTCAGAAAGTTGATGAATGATTTCTTAAACTAAGAGATCTTGTGAACTGGTAAGAGAGTCTATTGCTGTAAGCCTAGATAGGACGTGGAGAGTGCATCCTCGGGGGCAGAACCTGAAACTTGGTCCGGGTATGCGAGGCATTTGGTTAGGTAAGTAATTTGCACTAATTACTTGCTGAAGCCTGTGATATGGAGATTTTACATTTATTTCCTTTGAGAAAAAGGATGTGAGGTTCCGGCTATCTGTTGGAAGTGAATGTCTATTTATTCACTTACCCATTTATTTATTTACTCACATATTCATATATTCATTTATTTTTAAGTCATTTTAAATTATTCCTACTGGGCCTTTCGCTCACGTTTTATGTTTTAAATGTATTAAACCCCTCACAGGAGATTCTAGGAGCGGTGCACAGTAGCTGGATATTTACTATGGAGTAGCTGAGTTATGCTACTGTTAGAATCAAGTGAGGATTGTGTTTATCCTCTAACATAAAAGTGTAAGGAATCGAGAATTCTGTAAACTCATGTAATATTTGGATTTACTATACTGGGGTCGATGTCTGTTGTAATTGATTATTTACATGTTCATGTATGTACAATGCCATGTATCCTATGGGTGGAGCCCTGTGTGTTGTCAGGGGCTCGGGACTTAGAAATTTATATTTTAATGGAGTTGAGTGGAGCTCGTCTGGGAACCTGCTTTATTAACCCCTAATCGAGCTCCATGTCACCCACACCATTTAGGGGGCGTGACAATACCGGTCGACTTGGACACCACCGGTCGACTGGTGGTTTGCACTGCTCTATCACTGGTCGACCGGTGTACATTGAGTTTGATCATGTTTTGTTGAAAACCCCTGTTTTGACCTTAGTTTTCGAGGAGAACCTAAATTAGCTTCATTTGAGAACCTAGAGTGAATGGATTTGCTTCTTTAATCCATGTTTTGAGATTGAAAACCCTTGGAATGATGATTTGAAACATGAAATGGTTTGTGAAATTGGTAATTGAATTATGACACACTACTAGGAAATCAAATGGTATAATTGGGATTAAAATTACTTTAGGAATGTGAATTGGATCCTAAAGCGTGGTTTTGTATCAATGCTAGCTGAGGACTCGGATTGAGAGGCTTGAGGAAGTGAAAGCCGGAATAGAGTAATGCTAGCCATAGGTTTGATATTTACGATGTAGGATTTCTTACCCCTTTCTTTGTGAGCCTGTTTTCAAAAGAATTTTTTGGCCTTGCAAATGTTTTAAAGAAAGGGCAAGCTTGCGAAAGAAAAATATTTTAACCCCCATGGCTTGTTGTAGATTCTGGGGAGTATAATGAACTGTTTCATAGAGTTTAATTAATGATTTCTTAAGACAAGAGATCTTGTGAATCGGTAACCCGGCTGATGGCCTAGATAGGATGTGGAGAGTGCATAATTGGGGGCAGGACCCGAAACCTAGCCCGGGGTGATATGGCTTGTGCATTTGGTTGTGTAAGTAATTTATCATAGTATAAATTACTTGCTGATGCTTATAATACAGAGATTTTTAGTTATTTTTTCTTTGAGAAAATGGATGTGAGGTTCCAGTTGTTATGTTGGACTATCTATATTTATTTCATTGTTTACTCATTTATTTATTTAATTGTTTATAAAGTTATTTCAAAATTATATCCTACTGGGACTTTCACTCACGTTTTATTGTTTTATAAATGTTAAACCCCTCCTAGGCGATTCTAGAAGCAGTGCGGAGTAGCTGAGTTGCTACCACCTGATTTGGAGAGGATTGTGGTCATCCTCCCTGTGTACGAATGTAAGAATTTGTAAATTCTGTAAACTCTTATATTGGATTTCTAGACTGTGGTTAATGTCTGTAATGTTATTTACACGTGTCATGTATATACGATACTGAAGATCCTGTGGATAGATCCTGTGGGTGTAGCCCTGAACACTATTGGAGGCGGGAGTTTTAGCCTTTTGAGATGTTCTTATAATTTATTTTCAAAAAAACAGTGGGGCTCGTTTAGAGATTTCTTTAATATTTCACTGTCGGTTGTAATTATTAAGTGTTTAACTCCTAATCGAGCCTTCACGTCACCGACCCCTGCCCAGGGGCGTGACAGAGTAGTATCAGAGCACCTTAAGTTTAGAAACCACAGGATTGTACATACATGTTTGACATTAGGAATCCACTAAACAGTCTAGTCTCTTTTCAGTTAAAGGAGATGTCGCCGCATCGTAGATCAGTTAACCAGCCGGCCCCACAGAATCAATAGCTCATGGATACCATGTATGCCGCTTTCCAAGGCATGGCCACTCGAACTCAGAATGAGCGACCGACTGAGGATAGGAAGATGAGTTACTTCTGTGAGTTTAGACGTGCTCCTATCCCCACATTCAATAGTGAGGGAGGACCCCAGGAAGCGGAGTATTGGTTTGACTCCATAGTTAAGCACTTAAACACTATGGGAGTGCTGGAAGAATACTGGGTAGAATTCGCGGTCTATAAAATGGAGGGCCAAGCAAGCAACTGGTGGAAGCAAGTAAAAAGAAGGCTTGACATTACAGGAATGACTTAGGAACAGTTTGAAGTTATCTTCAATGAACAATACTTCCCTCATAGCTATCAGGATGAAAAGGAATTAGAGTTTATGTCCTTGCTACAGAGCGACATGTCGGTGAGGGAGTATGAGGCTAAATTCAACGATCTATCCCAGTTTGTGCCATCTTTGGTTGAGTCCGAACACCTAAGGTGTCTTAAATTCGAGAAGGGCCTTAAGAATTCTGTAAAGAGACCCTTGGTTGCCCTAAGAATTCAGAATTTTTGAAACTTGGGGGCTGCGGCTACAAGCATGGAACAAGACAATTTGGCTTATCAGCAGAGCAAGGAAGCAGCTGGTCAAGTTTCTATTTCTGGTGGACCTTCTGCTTCAGGTGGGCCACAACGGAGTGGTAGGAGAAACCGCAATCAGGGATAGATTAGCGGAGAAATGATAAGTGGTGGCAGTAGTTCCTCTGAAAGTGACAAGAATGCTCCTTATAGACCAAAGTGCCCTTATTATGGGCAAGTTGGTCACATTAAGAGGAACTTTCCAAATTGGAATCAGCCGCTGACTCAGCAATCTCAGAATAAGGCTTTTATGGTCAATGAAGACCACCACAGTTTGTGTCGCCTTATCAGCCACAGCTGCCAACCCTAATGCCATACCCTCCTATACCAACCTATTATTCGCCTCAATATCCACAGTTTCGGCCTCAAGTGCCGGAACCTGTGCATATACCTCCACCGCAACAATATAGGCCGGGGACACAACGGCCTACCATTGGTGATAAGGGAAAGGAAAAAGCGCAAGGACGGGCTTATACCCTGACAGGAGGAAATTCTAAAGGACAGACCAGCAACACGATGGTTGATGGTATGATTCTAATCACCCATTCTTTAGCACATGTGTTGTTTGATACTGGTGCTACGCATTCTTTCATATCAATCCCTTTTGTACAAACTTTAAAACTGAAATCTAAGAGCCTAGAAACCCCAATGATGTTGAAGTCCCCACTGGGATGTATGGAGGTAGCAAGTGTGTGTAGATCGTGTGAAATCACGATTGGAGGTGAGCGATTAAGAGCTGACCTAATAATCCTTCCGATGAGTCTGTTTGGCGTGGTACTCAGAATGGATTGGTTAGCAAAATATGGTGTGATTGTTGATTGCTACTGTAGAAGAGTGACTTTGATGACTAAGTCTGGAGCGGTAATTACCTATCAAGCGGACATGAATCCAGTCGTGTAAAAATGACTATTGCAATATGATGTTGGAGGACATAGGAATCTAGCTTATTTTTCCTTCTTTCTTGCTTTAGAAGGTGAACCCGAGGTAATTAGAGACAGTGTGGGAATTCCTATGGTGGATGAGTTCGCTAATGTTTTTTTGAATGAGTTACTTGGTTTACCGCCGGATCGAGAGATTGAATTCGGCATTGATTTGATACTGGGAACGACCCCTATCTCTATTCCTCCCTACCGAATGGCACCTGCAGAAATGAAAGAATTAAGGAAACAGCTCGGGGAGTTAGCAGAAAAGGGGTATATAAGGAATAGTACTTCCCCTTGGGGTGCACCTGTATTATTTGTGAAGAAGCACGACGGATCGCTTTGGTTGTGCATTGATTATCGTCAATTGAATAGGGTAACTGTGAAGTATAAATACCCACTGCCGAGGATCGATAAGTTATTCGATCAGTTGGGTGGATCACAGTATACTCTAAGATTGACTTGAGGTCAAGATACCAACAGCTTAAGATTAAGGAGGAAGACATTTCAGAAACTGCTTTTAGGACTCGGTATGGACATTTCGAGTTCTTGGTAATGCCTTTCGGGTTGACAAATGCCCCAGCTGCATTCATGGATTTAATGAATCGGGTCTTCCGGCCTTACTTGGATCAATTTGTGATCGTCTTCATCGATGACATCCCGGTTTATTCGAAGACTTGGGAAGAACATGAACAGCATCTGAGAATTATTCTGCAAACTCTTTGTGAACACCAGTTGTATGCGAAAAAAGAGAAGTGTGACTTCTAGCTGATGGAAGTGAAGTTCCTTAGTCATGTGATATCAGGACAAGGAATTTATGTGGACCTTTCCAAGATCGAGACTGTGCTACAGTGGGAGAATGTGGCAGAAATTTGAAGTTTCCTTGGACTCGCCGGATACTATCGACAATTCGTAAAGGACTTCTCGAGTATTGCTGCTCCGATGACTCGGTTGACCAAGAAAGAAGTCAGATTTGAATGGGACGCTGAATGTGAACATGTCATTCTAGAATTGAAGGTAAGGCTAACAAGTGCACCAGTCCTGATTCTTCCCAATAGCGAAGAGCCATATGAGGTATATTCTGACGCCTCAGGGAGTGGACTTGGTTGTGTGTTGATGCAAGGTGGACGTGTGGTAGCCTATGCATCTCGCCAATTGAAGCCATATGAATGGAACTACCCCACTCATGATTTGGAGCTAGCAGCGGTAATATTTGCTCTGAAGATATGGAGATGCTATCTCTATGGAGCAAAGTTTCAGGTCTTCTCTGACCATAAGAGTTTGAAGTACTTGTTTACTCAGAAAGATCTGAACCTCGGGCAGAGGAGATGGGTGGAGTACATGAAAGATTATGACTTCACGCTACAGTATCATCCAGGAAAAGCTAATGTGGTAGCTGATGCCCTTAGCAGGAAGGCTACAGGAATTATGGCTTCATTAGCTTTGGAAGACTGGAAAATGACTGAAGTTGTGAGCGATTATGAACTTCAGTACCACGAGGATTATAACCAGGCAATGGTATATAATCTGATTTCTGCACCAGCTATTGTGCAACAAGCTAAGCAGAATTAATGGCAAGATCATCATCTCTAAGGAATTTGGATTCGAATCCAAAATGGAGAGCAGCTTGAGGATTAGAGAATCTGAGAGGATGGAGCGATGTACTTTTGCGACCGCCTAGCCATTCCTAAGGTGGATGAGATCAAGAAGGCGAGTCTGCATGAGGCCCATAAATCGAGATACGCTATTCATCCAAGAAGCACCAAGATGTACCAAGACCTAAAGAGGCAGTACTAGTGGAGAGGCATGAAGAAAGACGTTCGTGAGTACGTCTCAGAATGTGTAACTTGTCTCTGGATCAAAGCAGAACACAAGAAACCTGCAGGAGAATTGCAGCCTCTACCTGTTCCGAGGTGGAAATGGGAGCACATCACGATGGATTTTCTGATGGGACTACTGAGGACTGAGCACAAGCACAATGCCATTTGGGGTGGTGGTGGTCAAGTTGACGAAATCTGCGTATTTCATACCGCTCTGTGTGATGTATTCCTGGAAGATTCTGGCATAATCGTACCTGGAGACTGTCGTCAGACTTCACGGAGTGCCGTTGTCCATTATGTCGGATCGCGACATGCATTTTAATGCAAGGTATTGGAAAAGTTTTCAGGAAGCCATGGGAACAGAATTGAATTTTAACACCGCATTTCATCCTCAGACTAATGGACAATCTGAAAGAGTTATTCAGATTCTAGAGGATATGCTTCATGCT
This sequence comes from Morus notabilis, assembly GCF_000414095.1. Classification (NCBI taxonomy): domain Eukaryota; kingdom Viridiplantae; phylum Streptophyta; class Magnoliopsida; order Rosales; family Moraceae; genus Morus; species Morus notabilis. The sequence goes on from NW_010366164.1 coordinate 673,776, forward strand.
TGTATTCTGGATTTTGGTGAAACTAGAAGAAATATCTTCACCTTGCCGAGTTTGCTTATAACAACAACTATCAGGCCAGTATCAGTATAGCACCGTCTAGAGCTTTTTATGGTCGACGGTATAGATCACCTGTTTGTTTGTTGGAACCAGAGGATCGACTTACGACTGGACCAGAAGTCATTCAAGAGAACAACGAGAAGATAGCTGTGATTCAGGAGCGATTGTTAACAGCTCAAAGTTGTTAGAAGAGCTAGCTGACAGAAGGCGTAGGTTGTTAGAATTTCAGGAAGGTGACTTCGTTCTGTTAAAGGTTTCTCCACGCAAAGGAGTTGTTCATTTTGGAGTGAACAAGAAACTTGCGCCAAGGTACGTTGGATCATTCCCGAGATGTTCTTGTCATTTATTTTCGGTAAAATAGTGAAACTCGTTTAGAAATTTTTTTAATATTTCACTGTCAATTTTAATTATTAAGTGTTTAATTCTTAATCAAGCATCCACGTCACCGATCCTGACTTCAGGGGGTGACACTACCTCCCACATTCCTTGCATCTAAATTTTCTAGCATGTTTTTATATTTTACCAACTATATAAATTGTTTTTTATTTAACCATTTTTACATCTATACTTTTTATTTTATTTAAATATTAATAATTTATTCCCTAAACCATCTTCATTTGTCAACTTTTTCTCGGACAGCGTCAGCTCCCTTTGGCTCCCTTACTAACATCTGTCCACCAAAAGTTAGCGCCTGCAAAGTACTAGGCCTAGATTATAGGCATTCTTTTGCTCCATCCATAAAATTCGAAACGTTCATTTTGATCTTATGGCTACAATTTTCCCATCGGATTAAAACGGCAAACAGCCGGATCAAAAACTATGCCACAAATTATAAGTGCGCAATATGTGATTTGGCCAAGAATATTTTCTTATGTATAGCATTTTCTTAGACAATCACTTTATTTATGTTGTTTCCCGTAAAAACGTGTATCCACGTAATGTAATAACAGAAAAGAGGCTCTTAAATTTAAATAGAATTTTAAGCTTTTTAAAAAAAAAATTTAAATTGTGATTTAAACCTGAGTGATAAATAGAATCTAAATTCTTAAATTTAAATAGAAATTTAAATTTTTTAAAAAAGAATTTAAATTGTGATTTAAATCTAAGTGATAAATAGAATCTAAATTGTAATGAATAAAAAGTAACAACAAAATAGTAAATAAAAAATAAAAAAAAATCTCCAGTAGATTATTGCTAGGACACCAATAATAATCCCAACCTTTTAAAATAATTTAAGTTGTTATTTTTTTATTAGTAAATACAATATATCATTATTAATTGATGAGATAATCTTTTAAATGTCTATTAAAAAAATGACAAGTTAAGAATTAATCTAAAAATAGGGATTAAAATTGATGTTGCAAGTATTATTCCTTTAGCTAATGTCATCTTTTGGTTTTAATAATAAAGCAGCAAGAATAATGATGGGATCACTAACTTAATCCCAATTTTGTGTGTATAAACCTTTTTGATGAAAGAATTTTGAGTTAAAACCTCGTTGTTTGAAAGATGAACCAACTATTGAGATGTAATAACGACACTATTCGCTGTAATAAGCGGCAGCAACTATTCAAACAACGGCGGTTGTTTTTTTACAACGAAACTCGCAAAAAGTTTGAACTATAGTTATAATTTTGTTTAAGTTTATGTTCTTTTATAAAATTTGAGTTTAAACTCGAGTTTGGGGCAAAATTAGAATTTAAGTATTCCCTTCAACTTTAGTTTAAACTCAAACTCAAGTTAATGAATAGTATTTTTTTATTCTTAAAAATATCATAACTTTTTCGTTTTAATTCTGATTGAGATGATTTTTTATTTTCTATGCATTCACAATGAAAAGACGAATAAAACTTCACCTATATACCCTATTAAAATTTTTCATCACTATTGAGTTTTTATTAAAATACCATCTAAATACAAATTTAAGTTTTGACCTACTTAAATACAAACTCAAATAGATTATCAATTCAAATCATAACTCAAATATGCACATCTAAACACAAACTCAAGTTACAACTTTAACTCAAATTATAACTTAAAATCATCACTCAAATCATCCTAACTCAAAAATGTAAAAGAACAACCCGGACATGTTATCAAACGCTAGCAACGAAAAGCTTTGAGATAAAAACGACAGGTCGTTTACAACGAAAATGAAGGTAGTTTGATGGTTTTGAGTTGAATGGCAGCCGTTTCATTTAGGCAACAACGTTTCATTTAGGCAACAACTTACTTTTGCTAAAAGAAATGTAACGAGCGTTCAACTTTTTATTAACGTTAATGACAAAAATTTAGACAAAAACGACATCATTCAAATAAAAACATGCTGTTTCTGTTAGAAGCTGAAAACCTTGCGTATAAACGACTTGTAGTTTTATACTTTCAATGGCAGATTTTATTTTTAACGTGAACAAACAAAAAGGGTTAATCTCATCCCTTGAATTTTAAGGTCACTTTACTTCTAGATTTTAAAATTTTTCACTTTACCTCTTAATTTTGAATTAGTTCTATTTAAGCCATTTTCTTAAGAATTTATGTTAAAATGAGACCCAAAAAAAGAATTTAGTTAAGTGTGTTCACGTAGTTCTTATCTATTTATTTTTAACAGATATTTAAATAAAAAAAATACGTGACTACATTCCTCTCCCTTTTTTATAATTTTTAACAAAAATTTTAATAAAAGTGATGAAATGAGAACAATTCAAAATTTATTCTATAAGTGAGAGTGATAAACTTAAAAGATCCTTAAAATTTTGGCACACTGATAATAATCTAAACAAACATTACATGATTACTTTCGCCAATAGTCAATTATAACACCAGTCTTAATGTGGCTCTCAACATTTATTTTATTTTTGGTTGAAAATCTCAACATTTATTTATTCATAGTACACTAGATTGTATTTTGAAAAAACATATCATTTATGGGGTGTGATTAGAATCACTCTCTCTCTCTTTTTCTTTTCATTTTCTGAGAATTATTATTATACACCTTTTTTTCCTCTAGAAATAACTATCTACAAACTAACAACACAAAAATTTCATATAAATCCCTTAAAAAATAAATTAAAAAAACTTCTCAAAACAAATTATCTTTCTTATTAGGGAAAAAACGTTGGTAACAAGTGAACAACGAACAACAGTCAACATTATCCCTGAAAGAGATAATAGCCTTGTTGATTTCCATTCTTCTAAAAAAATAAAAAATAAAAAATAAAAAATAAAAAGAGCCTTTTTTAATCCCAAAAACAGGATGATAGTCATTGATAGCTTAAACTAGGGCTGGCAATTCGTGTTCGCGGGCCGTGTTCGGGCCGACACGATTACGGCACGACGCGATTAATAAACGTGTCAGAAACCCAAACACGAACACGACACGTTAATAACACGGTTAACACGACACGACACGCGAACACGATTATTAAACGTGCCGTGACGGGCCGACACGAAAAAAACATGTTTATGACCCGTTTATGACCCAACTAGCAAAAATAGTTAATTTTATATTGTATTCAAAACTATATTAATTGACTACTTAATATCACTTATAGTTAAAATCATGCATAATAGCCAACACACATTAAAATATCTAAAACATCACTTATGATATATGTTTCAAAACATACCAATTACTAAACATTTAAAAAAGTTTGAAAACATAACCAAGTACATTTAAATAAGTTTGAAAATATAACCAAATATTTAAAAATTTAAGTGCATAAAACATAATCAACCATCTACAAGTCCATTGGCATATTTAATATTAAGCATAAAACATATTTAAAGTTTAGGTTTATCCATTACAAATCATCCATTGGCATTTTGTAATCAATCATCTACAAGTCCATCTACAAGTCCATTGGCATTTTGTAATTTTATCAACATACCATAACTTATTTAAAAGTTAGAGTGTTAAATTAAGTTAACCCTTTTATCAAACACCCTTCATGCAAATGAGAGAATATAAATAAAACGAGCTGTGAGAGAATGAGAGAATGAGAGAAAGAGAATTAGAGAAGCTAGGGTTTTATCTTAAAAAAATATATAAATATATATATAGATTAATAAACGGGTCGTGTCGTGTCGGCCCGATTATGGCCCGTATAACTAAACGGATTAAGCGTGTTAAACGAGCTGGCACGAATCCAACCCGTTTATTTTCGTGTTATTCGTGTCAGCCCGTTAACGACCCAATTAATAATCGTGCGGTTTAAACTTATTTATCTCATGTCATTTTTGTGTCGTTTCATCGTGTCGTGTCTAAAATTGCCAGCCCTAGCTTAAACGGTTGCCGCTTTTTCATTCACTCACTAGAAGAAATAGTGCCTGCCCATGGCCATGGCAAACAAACATCATCTTCTTTCCACTCCACGACTCAACAACAATGAAGGATTGAATTGATGACTGCGTAAAACATTCACTCCAGAAAACCCACCAACCAAATCATTCTTCAATTTCTCAGCTTCTCTTGTCTTCTGGTTTCTTCAATCTACGCTCCAATGGCTTCCACCTCAATCGGGACCAATTTGTCGCCTTCCCACCATTTCAAGACACGTTCACTCTGTTCTCTCTCTTCCCTCCAAACCCAATCCTCATTTCTACCAAAGCCTTGCTTTGGCTCATCTTTGCGTCGAATAAGAACTCCCAGGTTGCTTGGCACTGTCCTCTTAGCTCGAGCTGAAGATAAGGCCAAGAGTTCGTCTTCTTCTTCTTCGGCTCAACAGAAGCAAGCTCAATTCAACTCCGACAATCAATTTCAGGTTGTTCTTTTCGTATTTATTTTGATGGAAATTAGAATGGAATTGGGTAATTAGTGAAAGGCTGAAAGAGTTTGTTCAATTAGTGAAACGGGATAAATTTGTTGTTTGAATCGGTAAGGTCTTGAATCCTTGTTGAACAAGTTTGCTAGTTTATGGATGTTGGACTTAATAAATTTTGTTCAGCATATGCATTTTAATCTTTTCTAAGATTCTTAAAAAGAACTTTATTAATTAAGACAAACAATTCCTGTATAATTGTGTCTATACTTTAATTCACCTTATACTGTGATAATTTTCAATGTTTAGGAGTTACATGTTGATAATCACACTTGGAATTTAATCATTTAGTTAGCATTATCATCAGGCCTTGACCCCAAGTTCCGGCCAGTGCGATCCTTTGTGTTCGGTTGACGAGACAAGCTCAAGTGATTTCGAAGTGAATTACCAGCCAAAGACTGATTTGCTGAAAGCTCTTGCAATATTTGCAGCAGCTGTAGCAGGGACAGTGGCAATTAATCAGTCCTGGGTTGCAGCTAATCAGGTATATATATCTTTTATTATCTATCTTTTGAGAAGAGAAACTTCCGTTTGTGGGTTATATGGTCTATTTCAACCTCAAGTCAACTTGACCAAATCTCATAAAACAGGATCTTGCAATGGCATTGTTGTTTGGAATAGGATATGCAGGCATCATTTTTGAAGAATCTCTAGCCTTCAACAAAAGTGGAGTAGGATTACTGATGGCTGTGAGCCTGTGGGTAATACGAAGCATTGGGGTAAGGTTCATAAAAATTAGTTGGAATTAGCAATGACATTTGCTTCTCTTATCGATCAGTTTCAAGAAAGAAAGGTGAGTAAAAGAAAAGGACATGTTGCTTTATCATTGATAGTTGCACCCAAAAAACTCTTCATTTACCTGATACTCATAGTCATGAATCGACTAGGCCTGGTGCATCATATGGAGTTTATGCGTTTCGCTACCCAAATGAACTTATATCTACTAAGATGCATTTGTATTTATCTGCATTTTATTGATTGCTTTTTGAGGTATTTTTTGTCTCTTTTGATTTTTTGCGTAGGCTCCTTCAACTGAAGTAGCTGTTTCAGAGCTAACACGTGCATCTGCTGAAGTCAGTGAAATAGTGTTTTTCATACTTGGTGCAATGACCATTGTAGAGATCGTCGATGCCCATCAAGGGTTCAAGTTAGTTACAGATAATATAACAACTAGAAAACCACGAATTCTACTCTGGGTGGTGAGTGCTTTCTGCCTAAATCTTTGTATTAAAAGATCCTTTTTGTTGTACATTTTAGACTATTGGCTCATTATTTGAACTTTGGATCATTTGGTAAACAAGATGTTGGAGAAAACCACAAATATAGGTTGTTGCTCCTACAAGGAGTTAAATGAAGAATTTAAATGGTTGTTTGCAAAATCCTCTTTATAATAGCTCAGACATATTCCTGCATTTCTCAATGATATTTCTTGTGGGCAATAACAAATTCATCAAATAAGGATTGCTGTACTCCTCCATGATTCAAATATAGAGCTTTGCATTTTTCATTTTGCTAGTTGAGACACTTATATTACTTCTTTCCATGGAGGTGTACTTATCATTTTATCCATAATTTTGCTGTTGCTTCTTGTCATTTTATGGTCATTATATTTTAGTCAGTGGCATTTGACTAGTAATTATTGGCAATGTAGGTTGGTTTTGTGACTTTCTTTCTCAGTTCAGTCCTTGACAATCTAACATCTACCATCGTCATGGTTTCTTTACTGCGGAAACTAGTGCCTCCATCAGAATACAGAAAGTATGTACGGATCATATAGTATATTATTATCTCGTAGGAGTGGATCTTTGTACAAAATTATCTTTGGTACAAAATTCTGTTTGCTGACTAGATTATCGAGTTTCCAAGTTAATATATGGGAAAAGAAAAAAAAAAAAAAGGAAGTTTGTTATATATCATTTATATCTTTTGTGTGTATATCTGAGGCAACAGAACTAGTGTCCATGTTCGTTACACCTTTTGAAAACGATTATTTCATCTTTTAACATATTGGAATGGCTCAATAACTTTTATTGAAACCTCCAGATATGCATTTAGTTTTTTATCTCCAATGGTCTGAGATAAATGCCGGTTGTTATTCGTTAATTGAGCATTCCCTTCAAAAGGTTCCCTATGGAAGTATTGAAGGGAAGATGAAAGTTTGTAACCAGGTGATGAAGATTGCAAGGAGTGTTCCTCTAGAAATGTTGAAACTTGAAACTGCAAATAATGCATCCCTCCTGTCCTTCAACAGTTATAGAATGTTGAATATACGTGAATCAGATTTGTTTGGTCACTAACCACTTTTATGCAAAGTCACTTTCTCTGCAATATATTTACAGAATTTGAATTAGTTGTTCAGGCTTTTAGGAGCTGTTGTCGTTATAGCAGCAAATGCAGGTGGTGCATGGACTCCAATTGGTGACGTTACCACTACTATGCTATGGATACATGGTCAGATATCAACATTGGAGACAATGAAGGTCTGTTTTATCAACTTGTTAAACATGTCATGCGCGTACGCATTTATGTTTTGTGTTATCCAAATGCTCATGCATAGAGAATTGGGGATTTCATTTGATAAATATTGATTGGAATATCATATTGGCTTGTGAATGAAGAAATAATAATTCTCTGCATATTTCTATTTAACCAGAATTAAAACCACCTGAAGCAGATAGATATTCAGTTTCAGAGACCTTTTCTACATAGATTATCATTTTTCAAGAACTTTATCACCCTTCTGACATTGAATTTTCATTCTTTGGTTACAGGGTTTGGTTATACCTTCAGCCATATCTTTAGCTGTCCCATTGGCTCTTATGTCTCTAACTAGGTACTCTTCTTGCATTATCAGAGTGAATCTATGCAAGCTGATATATGCAAATTTCATTAAACCACTCGAATTATGATGCATTTGTAATGTTGTAACGCCACATTGATAATGTTTTATGAGTTTCTTTTCTACAGTGAAGTAAATGGGAAAGGGCAGGACTCTCCTGTTTTGGCATCTGAACAGATGGCTCCTCGGGGACAGCTTGTTTTCTCTGTGGGCATTGGAGCTTTAGTTTTTGTTCCGGTGTTTAAGGCCCTAACCGGGTTGCCTCCGTACATGGGCATGCTTCTTGGACTTGGAGTTCTTTGGATTCTCACCGATGCTATCCATTATGGTGAATCAGAAAGGCAAAAGTTAAAAGTACCCCAGGCTTTGTCGCGGATTGACACTCAAGGAGCACTTTTCTTCCTTGGCATCCTTTTATCCGTTAGCAGGTGAACATATCAACATTTTCAAGAGTTCGGACTTTTTTTGGAGTCAAAAGTACAATTCTTACTGAATGTGACATGATTTTAACATATCTTCCAAGAAGAATTCAAGTGAATGATGAGAATCCAAAAAATTTATGCCTTTTGTCTCTCCCTCTTGTGCATTGTTACAAATTTGAATTGTTCTTTTATAGCCTGGAGGCAGCTGGGATTCTTCGTGAAATAGCAAATTACCTGGATGCACATATTCCAAATGTCGAACTGATCGCCAGCACAATAGGGGTTGTATCAGCAGTTATAGACAATGTTCCACTGGTCGCTGCAACTATGGGGATGTATGATCTATCCTCATTCCCCCGAGATTCTGAATTTTGGCAGCTGATCGCATTTTGCGCCGGAACTGGTGGATCAATGCTAGTCATTGGTTCTGCAGCTGGAGTTGCATTAATGGGAATGGAAAAAGTGGACTTCTTCTGGTACCTGCGGAAGGTAATTAACCATCAGCCCGTATCGAATATCACATTGGAATTTCATTTTACTCGTCGGGATACTGAATTGACTCGTTTGCTATTGCAGGTGAGTGGTTTTGCTTTTGCAGGTTATGCTGCTGGCGTTGCTTCCTATATAGCAGTTCATAACCTCCACTTCTCCCTGCCGACCGAGGTTCCTTTCCTTTCTGGGTTCACACACTAAAGAACCAAGCTTTGCGTGTTCTCTTGCTTAGGAGAAGGCAATATATATATATATATAAGATTGGTCTTTTGAAGAATTTGAATGAAGATGTTGAGTAATTCGATGATGCTTCGTTTAAGAATCTCGGTCAAGCTATTTAATAAATTTCTTAAAGAGAGAATGTTGAGTTGGAGAAGTGAAGTTGTTCGGAGCTCATAGCCTGAAATGTTCATAGTTACAACGATTTCTAGAAGAATTATACGCTTTTATAGTCCAATATCCATCTCTGATGAGCAAAATTTGGGACGCCTTTCGTTTTCTCAATCTTCTTTGTTCTTACAAGACGCATATATATTTATTTTTGGGTAAAAGATTTGAAAGGAGTAAGACGCATATATATTTATTTTTGGGTAAAAGATTTAGGTAATCTTGACAAATACTTTTTGAAAGTGTATAGATCAGAATTTTTACTTTTCATTCTTGATTTATAATTTTTTAGTCAAATAATACACTAATAAAATTTTTTTTATCAAGAGTAAGAAATAAAAATCTAAACTTATATATTTTTAAGGGTAAATTGCCTATGTTTTCAAAGAAATATGTCATGTCTCCAATGTTTGTCCGAAAAAATGAAGCTATCTGAGAGTTCATTTGCTTGTCATTGCGCTATTTGCTTTCTTGGAAAACATAAATCAAACCTAAGCGTGCACGTCCTATTTGTCATATCCTTGCATGATAGAGATTCATTAAGAAAATTTAACATGGTACGTTTTCGTTTCCTTGTTTTCTTTTTTTTCGCTTGAAATTCTCTTGCATCCCCTAAAGACTGATGTATTGAACTCAAAATCACTTATTCACTAACTTGCCCATAACTTTTCAAATGAGTCAAAGCTCTCCGAACTTGGAATGTTAGTCCTAATTTGTTATCTGTCCAAAAAATAACATCAGACACGTGACTGATTACCACAAAAAAAAAAAAAAAAAAAAAAAAAGAAGCTGCACAACAGAACAAGACGAGCTGCTAAAATGCAAAAAAAGAATAATGAAAAAGCAGCAGCAGATCCATAGGGCATTGCAAAAAGAAAACATGGACTAGCATTAAGGATAACAATGACATCTCCCAAAATAAAAATAAAAATAAAAAGCACATTCTTTTTTTTATCGCAAGCCTTTTTTTTTTTTTTTTTGCTCGATTTTATCAATAGCCTTAATTATTATTCTTTCCTCATCCTCACTCTAAACCTACCCGCAAAAAGAAGGGGAAAAAAGGGGAGAAATAATCAAAATCTGGCTACAGATGTAGGAATAATGCCCACTACGAAGGAGAAACCAAAAGCCCTGGGGGAAAAATATTGCGATAATGTGACGACATACACTACAACTTGAGGAAAACAAACTCTTCAATGGCCGGAACATCACCAATCTTCTTCAAAGCCTCCTTGCTTGGTTGGTCATCCACTCCAATTGCCATCACCGCCTGCTTTCTTGGAGCAATTCTTCCGACACTCATGAAACTAACATTAACATTTTCTTGTCCCAAAATGCTTCCAACTGTTCCAATCATACCAGGCTGATCAACCTGTCTGCAGAGTATGATACTGCCTTCCAAGCTCACATCGACCTCGAACGACCCAACCTTTGTCAGATGAGGAATCCCGTCTTTAACACGTCCCTCCACTTTGATCTCCCCAGTCTCTGAAATGGCACTGGCAAACTTGGATTCCACATTAGCAATTTGGACCTGAATGAAGTCAAGTGGACTCTCAGGTGAACCTTCCAAAATGACTCTCTCTTCAGTTATTCTAAGTCCTCTCTGTTTAGCAGTGAAATCGGCATTAACCAAGTTCACAAACACACTTGATATGGGCTCAATGAGACCCTTGGTGATCATGGCACGAAGCAGCCTAGTGTCAAGGTCATCAGGAGCTCTAGCTGAAGCATAAGTCACTTTTACGTTCTTTACACCGCTTCCTCCTGCTACTAACTGGACAGCAAGTCTCCCGAGTTTTTCAGCAAGCTCAACAAAAGGCTTCAGTTCTGTCAAAACCTGCAAACAAAGAACACAAATGTCACTCTGACACCAATCTGAAGTAATTTGACAAATGACTAAGAATGGAGCCACAAACTACAGAAACACGTGTAGAAAATCATATAAACAATTATCAAGGTAAAAACTGAAATATATGATTATCTAAACATTCCCGTTTAGAAAGCATTATTTACAAATCAATAATATAGCAGACAGTACGACCATAATGCTGTCAAATTTTACAACAAGAGACAGCTAGAAATGAGTCAAATGACTAAGACTTCTAGCAATACCTCAGCAGGAACCATTGGCGCATTGACTGCAGTGGCAGCAAGCTCTCCTCTCAAGGCTCCAACAACAGCTTCGGCTATTTCAATAGCTACTCCTTCCTGCATATCAAATCCAAGCATTACATAAGATAGTAAGGTCAGGTAATAAGAAGACAAGAAATATAAACATCACTGATCTTAAATCTGTTCATTTAAACTACCTGTGCTTCCATAGTGCTGGCACCTAGATGAGGAGTTGCTGTGACTTTCTCATGCAGTACAAGCTTGCTGTCTTTAGCTGGTGGCTTCTCGGTAAAAACATCAAGGGCAGCCTACAGTGGAAGAAAGAAAAGGATTATGTAATTTACTTTCCTCAGCAAAAGCATGTATACTCTTCTGATTGAGCACACACACACCTGTGCAACAATTCCAGCGTCCAGCGCCTTCACTAGGGCATCTTCATCGATGACTCCTCCACGAGCAACATTAACAATGCGGACTCCTTTCTTCATCTTTGCAAAAGTTTCATCGTTGAGAATCTTTGATGTGGCAGCCGTGAGAGGCATGTGCAATGAGATGAAATCCGCTTTGGATAAGGCTTCATCAAAGCTCACAAGTTCCACGCCAATTGCACGGGCACGATCAGCTGGGGCATATGGATCATGTGCAATAACATGCATACCGAGTCCCTTGGCTCTCCGGGCAACTTCAGTGCCAACTTTTCCAAAACCCATAACCGCAAGTGTTTTCCCAACAAGCGATACACCAACATACTTGTTCCTCTGCCACTTGCCTGGATCGACCAAATAAAGAATCTAAATCAGTAAGTTGTTGAGATAGGCACGGTACAACAGAAAAAACGTTGCATCTCAATCAGTTGATAATCTTCAGGCGTGCAAATCACAAAAATTGGTCGGCTTCTCCATCTTGAATATCAAAGGCAGGGAAAATGGAACTGATCTTCGAAATGGAGAGAAACCAAAACATTGCTGACACCATTTCTTGCCTATTATATTTAGACAAACTACTGTAACCAAAAGCCAAACAGATCTGAACAAACTCTAATTTTTTGAGACAAGCAAAAAAAATACTTTTAATGATTTTTTTAATGCACCTTTCATGTTCTCCAAAGTCAAAACAGAATCTTTTGCATTTTCAATAAATCTTTCCGTCACATTACACCATCTAAAACATGAAGGCTGTTTCGTTATCCCAGGGACACTAACCAAACTCTACTACTGAAAAATATCAAACGAAATTCCCAAAACAAACAGCATCTTGCGCCGCATACAAACTGCTCGACGAAATGCTCTAAAGAAAATAAAGTTCAAGATATTGAAATAAAAACGAAAACTAACAAAAAAGACAAGGAAAAGAAAAAAAGAAGAAGAAAAACTCACTGACCGGCTTTAACGGAGGCGTCAGCTTAGCGGCCAAGAGAGCGATCCCGTGCTCGGCGCCTAGCCATAGCGGCCAAGAGAGCGATCCCGTGCTCGGCGGCGGCGACAGTGTTGGCAGTCGGCGCATTCACGACCAAACAGCCATGCTCGGTGGCGGCGGCCAGATCCACATTGTCAATACCCACGCCGGCCCTACCGACGACCTTCAACCTGCCTCCGGAGGATTCAAACACCTCACGGCTGACCTTGGTCCCACTGCGGACGATGAGGGCGTCGCAGAGCGAGATCTTGGTGCAGAGCTCCTCGGGGGAGAGGTTGTAGGAGCAATCGACGTTGGCGCAGTCCTTGAGGAGGTTAAGGCCAGCCTCACCGAGCTTTTCGGCGACGAGGATCGTCGGTTTGGCGTCGAGGCCGGCGGAGACGACCAGGACGAGGCGACGGTAGGAAGCGCGGCGGGGGCGGAGGGAGACGGAGAAGGCAGAGGAGAGAGGGAGCTTGGAGGAGAGAGAAAGAGAGGTGGTGGTGGTGGTAGGGTTTCGGAGGCGGAGGGATTGGGAAGCTGAGGAGGTAGCCATTGGCGGGGGACGGCGGTGATTTGAGGAAAATGAGAACACGTAAAAGCAGTGAGTGTGTCTAAGGGTTTTATAGGTGGAGTAGGCGGGCACTTGGGGAATGGTTATTAGAGAAAAATAAAATAAAATAAAGAAAGAACGAGCGACCTACCTGCGTTTTAACTAAGGAAGCCCCACACGCGCTGCTGCGTGCGCACGGGAAAAGGGCCAATAAAACTGGCCTTTTCCTTTTTTGAGAAAGGTGTGAACTTGTTTTTGTTTCTTTCTTTTTATTATACATTAGGGTTTTTTTTTTTTTTTTTTTTTCTAATGGAGTCTGATTATTAAATTTAATTAAAATTATATTAAATTAAAAAAATATTTATGATATATAAATTTTAATATAAATTTAACAGTTTAAAATAAAAAATTACTTATAATTTATTATTTTTAATTCTATTAGATTTTTTTTTATTTTTTTATGATAAATTTATATTTTTATTCTATTAGTAGAAACTGCTGTTTTTAATTATTAAATTAATATTTAACATTTACATATGCGCATGCTGTTTTTAATTATTAAAATTTTAAAGCAGACATGTCACCACGATCCGAAGAAGACAAACATGGCCACCATTAAAGGATCTCGTCCTTTGATCACCGACTTCCAACAGTTGCGATCTCAATCTAAAAAGGTCGAGAATCATAGGCACGAACCACCTTCACCTATACGATCATTCCCCAATTGCAGTCCCCTCTGCTGCAAACTGAAACTGTGCACCGCCCCTTCTCATAGTCCAGAGATCTAACGGTCAACCCAAGGCCGGCGGCATCAGACTTTGGCCTAAGGAAAAGTGAGGGCGGCGCAACAAGAACCAAGTGAGTCCCTAGCAGAGAATAGAGAGAGAAAAATAGAGATAAGAGAGAGAGGGAGAGAGACTTCAAGCAAGTTATTAGTTATAAGAAATAGTTTCCGATTTTTCCTCTCGCTAGATTAGCAGGTTTATTAGTTTTTTTTTTTTTTTTAATCTTTAACATACTACCCTCTATTCTTCAAGTATCAACTCCCATCTTTTTTTTTCTTTTTTTTCTTTTTCTTTTTCTTTTTTTCCCTTTCTTTGCTTATTTGTTGTTACAATATGTCTTCTAAACATACGTCATTAATTTTTTTTTTGTTTCTTTTTCCCTTTTTTAACAAATGCTCATTCACGATTTATTTCTTTTTTGATGTGGTTTTTTGAAATATTTATTCGCTACTTGTTCATATTAAAATAACTTTTTTTCATGTTTCTCTATTTAATTTTTTTCACCTAATCTTTATTACATCAAAAGTGATCCTTCTAAATCATTTTTATTTTTAAATAGTATGCTAAAACATTTTTTTTCTCAAACGACTCTTTTTTTACATTTTTTTCATCGACTCTTTTCAACTATTATTTTCTCATATATATATATATATATATATATATCTAATTAGTTCCTATTGAGGTTTTTTTTTTTTTTTTGTTATTTAAGATAATTTGTCTTAAGTATGTCTCTATTTAAACATTTTTTTATTGTTCTTAAATAGTATTTTTAATATATATCGCTTGATTAACTTCATGTCTAATTTCCTCGCGAAAATAATTTTATGCATACACGTTCTATTTGTTTGCACATATTTATGTCAGAACAATGTTGTTTTTCAATTGCACTTCTAAGTGGCTCTTTTAAATTTTACTTCCTAAAATTTTGTTTCCTGCACTTGTTCCTTTAAGTTGCCCCTTGAAATTTTATAATTATAGTTTTTACATCTATTTTAAAAATATTTTCAATTATCTCCCAAATTCTATTAGAGAACCCAAATTTTAATTCTATATATATATATATTATTTATAAACTTTTTAAATATTTAGAGTCTACCATAAATTTTGACCCTTTAGTACACTAATAATTCAAACTTAAAAATCTCAATTGAAGCAAAAAGATAATTATACTACTATATAAATTGATAATTTTGTTGACTTTAAACTTTAGAAAGTGAATTAACTTTAGAAGGTGCTTACAACTAGTTTTTAAAAGAGAAAAAACTAAAAATTTCATCATTAAAGTAACACTTTTTTATTTTTGTTACTGTTATAAATTTATCTCGACACTAATAATATGTAATTATCTTTTTATAATCTGTAGATTATTTTTTGTAATTTGTAAATTTTTTTATAATTTGTAAGCTATACTTCATAACTTATCAGTTATTTTTTGTAACCTATAAGTTATTTTTTTATAATCTGTAAATTATTTTTTGTGGTGATATTAAAATTTTATATAGTAATATAAATAACAGAATTGAAAACTAAAAAAAAACAACTCGAGTTATAACTTTATTCAAGTTCATGTTCTTTTAAGTTTGAACTCGAGTTTGAGACTAAAATTCGAGTTCAAGTTTTCTCTTCAACTCGAGTTCAGAAATTCGAACTCAAATTAATGAATAGTATTTTTTATATTCTTAAAAATGCTATAACTTTTTTGTTTTAATTCTGATTGAGATGTTTTTTTTTTCTATGCGCTGACAACGAAAAGACGAATAAAATTCCACCCATATACCCTATTAAAATTTTCCGTTAGTATTGAGTTTTTATTAAAATACTATTTAAATACAAATTCAAGTTTTGACTCACTCAAACACAAACTCAAAAAGATTCTTATCTCAAACTATAACTCAAATATACACAACCAAACACAAACTCAAGTTATAATTTCAACTTAAATTATAACTCAGATTCAACTCAAAATCTACACTTCAATCACCTAATTAAAAAGGGCAAAATAATAAGCCCATAATGGTTAAATTTGTAATTTTTTCTTTTTGAAAAAAGTAATATCTATATCTAGTCCATGCGCCTTGCACCAACCCACTTTGTCTTTTTTTTTTTTTTTTTTTGGGTCTGGGAATAACCCACTTCGTCGCGTAATAGGCTCAGGCAATTACCACCAACCTCTTCTAAAAACAAAGAAAAATTTTCTTAACTCACGCTCCTAAAAGAGCGCGTGGAAGATCTTTTAGGACAGCATCAGCATATACATAAGTATCAAATTGGTGCCGTGGGACCTACATGACATTTTGCCCTTTGGGGGTTGGTGAATGCTTGAATCGTAATTCAATTTTGTTTTGGTGAGTGCTTGAATTGTAATTTAATATTTTTATAATAATATAAAATTTTTTTATCATAATATTTTTTTTTTAATTTAATTTAATATTTTTTTTAAATTTAATTTAAATTAAACGGGTCCTGCAATCAATAGTACTAGTATTCTAACAACAAAAAAGAAAAAAAAAAGTTCAGCAGTACTAGTATCTTTCTTCACTAAATCCTGAAGATATAACAGTATTTCCTAATCCGACAAATCAATCCGTACTTTAGACTTACAAGACCCTCTGCATCGTCCAAGTTCCAATTTTATAAAAGGTAACCCTTTTTACTCTTCTTTTGTCTTGTACAAGAAAGGAAATAAAAAAAAAAAAAGGAACATAACTAGACGTATTACATATGCCAACCGTGGATTCAGTGCATTACTCACCAAAAAAGAAAGACACAAGAAAAGAAAAAAATAATAATTCAGTGCACATCCAAATTATAAAATTTATAATCGCAAAAGTTTAACTTCTTACACAAAAATGCATAATAAAAATTACACTAAACGACAATGTAACAACACTGGAAAACAAAAGTAGCAAAGTGATATGGATGAAACCAACCGTTTCGTTTTATCAAGCTCTCTCTGTTTCCTCCATTAAATTCGTTCAAAAAAGGGGGAAAAAAAAGGAAAAATTATTTCTCTGCTTTGAACGGCGTCGTTTATCATTCCCCTCTAGCCGCCGCCATCGTCTTCTTCACTTTTCTGTCAATAGACGGAAAGAGAGAGAGAGAGAGATATGGACACATAGCCTTTGCAAATATGATTTCTTGGAGATAACCAGAGACATCATCCGCTTCCCTCTCCTAGAGCACGACGAGATCAAGCTTCCAATGACGCCATTCAAACTTAATCTTCAGCACTTCTTTGCCACAAGATTCTTCCTCAATCATTGATGCTTTAACCTTCTTCCTAAATTCCTGAAAATGTTGCTGGTCTTCTCCTAAAGGATCGTTACACATTTATGTATAGGATTTTTTTTTTTTTTTTTTTTTTTTTTTTTTTGTGAAAGAGAGACATTACAACAAAAGGGTTTGAATTTGGTTCAAACTCGAGAGGAAGAAACAAACGGGCTATCAACAGACAATTGTCTCGCCTCCGTTCTGTGCCCCACTAAATGCGTGGTAACTTTAGTTGCTTTTGAAAAATTAACATTTCTTTTTTTGTGCCCAATTTTGTTTCACTCTGCTTGATTAATTGGTTTGATCAATTTATTTGATTTGATGAACACTCCTAGATGATGACTGGTTAAGCATCATGCCACTCGACTCCAACAATAAGGATAAATAGGTCTAAATAGGTCTAAATAGAAATTTAAAGATCCGTTTGATTCATAAATTTAAACAAAATTTAACATGGTAGTAAAAAAAATTTAAACAGTAATTTAAACTTATAAAAGAAATGAGAAAAAACTTTTCTTATGAGAAAATATTAAAGTAAAATATTTGAAGTTGGTTCAAACTCGCGAAACAAACAGACTATTAGGTTTCGTTCGTTTCGCTGATTCGAGTTTTGCTACAGTAAAAAGCTTTCACAAATAGTCACATTTATCTTTTTTATTATAGTAAAAAGCTCTCACATAAAATCACATCTCAACTTGAATTCTAAACTCGAATCAGCGAAACGAACCAAACCTTAATAAACATAGTTTGTCTCATCCACTCCGAGCCCATTAAAGTTGCAAGGTAACTTTAGTTAGTTTTTGGAAAATTTTTAAAAATATTTGTTTTGAGATCAATTCTGTTTTATTCCGCCAGCTTGATTATTTGATTTGATCAATTTGATTGGTTTGATGAACACTTCTAAACGGCGATTGGTTAAGCATTCCGCCACTCGATTCTAATATTAAGACCTCGTTCAGTTCGTTAATTTAAATTTTTAATTTAAGTTGAGATGTGATTTTATGTGAGAGATTTTAACTGTAACAAAAAAAATTAAATGTGATTTTTTTAAGAGTTTCTAACTGTAATAAAATTAAAATTGAACACTTAAATTGATAAAATATACTAGACTTAAAGATACACAAACTTAAAAGTTGAAACTCACTAACCGGGGCCAGATAACAGAAGAACCAAATATAAATTGATTCAATAACAACAACAACGAGGCGATCAAAGAAAGAAGCATCACAATGACTAGTTCATAAATCTCAGACACGTGTACTTCTCACACCAATAATCGTCATCATATCAAGCCGAAGAATGGGAACCAACACCATCAGATTGCAATGTTGTTCCAAAGTTGGAGAGAAAGGATTCAGCCAGCATAGAGCCCAACTGAACCTGGGCCTCGGTTGTGAGATGGAGATTGTCATCTTGAAGCTGCAATCCCTTAGCATCCACGCACACGACATTGGGAATGTTGATGCTTAATTGTGCTTCCCTCACTTTCTCCAAGTACTTCTTATCCCCCGACGCAAGTGCTACCTGTGAAATTTTAGATTATGATTGTGTGTTATTTAAGGTTGTTTTCTCATTTACATATACATAAATATTGCGGTTCTGATTTCAACTTTTTAAGTGAGTTTTTTTTTTTTTTTTTTTTTTTTTTTTTTTTTTTTTTTTAATTTTTTAAGGTTTTTTTTTTTTTTTTTTTTTTTTTTTTTTTTTATTTAAACTTTTTAAGAGTGTTGCTCTTATGTTTTCCAACTATTGAAGCGCATTGTAAAGATCTCAGGAGCATTATTTTCCGTTTGTTTGGGGATTTATATCGCACATTTGACAGTTCGAAATCTAAGCGCAACACAAAAAGTTTGGTACTAAAGCTGCCTATTTTCCCCAAAATATATTAATGGGTAGTTTTTTTTTTCTTTTTTCTTTGGCTGACAATGTTAATTAGTTACTTAGTCACAAGACATTATGACTAACTGTAAAAAAAATGAACACATATATTGGAGGTGAGCTTCACTAAATAGCATGATATCAATATAAAATAAAATCAATACACATACATTATCGTTTTGTCGCAATCAGAATACATGACAATATCATACGCGTACGCGAAAAAATTCATGTATATCATAAATTACTATTTTACCTTCTAAAAAGAATTATATTTCCCCTAAAAAAATATATATTTTACATAAGTAGAACATTGTTAACTAGTAGTGAAAAAATCAATGTAGGAAAATGCAAAAAACTATACTTGATTCTTTAAAAAAAATTGTGAACCACAGTCTTTATAGCCAAATATTGCATACATTTGCTTCTAATTACACAAGAGCCTAATTACCTGGATGATTGGAAGATCAGGAAGACAAAGATCCTGACGAACATTCTGAATGAGCTTCTCCATGTTCCCCTGGTACGCCGCCGCATCATGTTGCGTCGATGTGTCGCTCTCTCCTTGGAACCACAGCAACGCCCTGATCTCGCTCTCGCCCTCGCCGTCGACCGACATGCTCGCCTTGGCCCTCCTCACCATGTTCTCGTAGAGGTGCTGCCCACGCGCCCACTCTTTTATGGCGGTGCCGCCCACCGCGCACGGCACCAGAGCCACCAGCCCCACGCGCTCCCTTACGGCGTTGGCGAAGGACATGCCGGGGCCCACGCCGCAGGTTTTTTTGGTGTCGATGTCGGCGTGGAGAGGTTCGTGGGCGGTCTCCCAGTGGAGATTGGCGCTCAGGCGGAGGATCGAGGGGTCGGACTGGCACTCCAAAGGAACGACGCCGTTCCAATGGTGGTGCCGCCGGTCGACGCCGCCGCGGCCCGCCATGTTGCTCTGCCCTGATAGGATGAAGATCTGCTTTTTACATGGGCTGTTGCTGTTGTTTGAAGGAGCTGTGTTTTCCATGGCAGCGGGGGGTTTTTGGTTTAGCGGACTCTTAGGAATGAGGATTGCTTGACTTTAACTCATATGCTCCGATGTGTTTCTTTATAGCTGTGAAGTCTCTTTTTTTTTTCTTTTTTTTCTTTTTTTTTGAGGTAAAGTATAGTGGTGAAGTCTTTTTTCTTTTAAAAAAAATGTTTCATAAATATATTTTATTTTTGTTTTTAAAAAAATAATAATAAAAATATCAACTCAAATTTTAATTTTTATATATTGATTGAAGTAATATATTAGTTCTTATTTCTTTATTCGTAAATAAATATTATATATTATGAGGTAAAAAATATTTATTTATATATAAATAAATTGATTGGTTCGGATTAAGTTTGGTTAAAGAAAACTCAACTCAAACCTACTTAATTAGTGGTTGGATTTAGTGGATTAAGTTGATCTCTTTAATTGAGTTGGTCGGATTCGAGTTATAATGGGCTGAGTTGAATATGTTAGTTTGTTGTATTGTTGGGTTTTTGTTCATCCTTAATAAAAGAGATAATTAGAGACATTGCCGCAAGTATTTTGGGTGGATTGAATAATGCCGTAGAACTTTTTAAAAAATTATTTTTATGGACTTAAACACCCCATTCCCGTGCACAGCAGTCCACTCTGAGGCATCCACCACCGCTGCTCCTCTAATCAGATTATCCCCGTGCACGGCGAATTTGCGAGGAAGGCTGCACCGTTGGAGTCGGAGGCCAGATCTACGAGGCCGTCGCGAGGTCAGAGTCGGTGGCGAGGTTAGAGTACTTCTTAGGCGAGGTGTTCGCAGGCGTTTGCTGAAGGAAATCTCCGGGAACAGAGCTCCGACGATTTGCTGATGCAGACAACCGAGAACGGGATGGAGGCGCGACTAAGTGAAGAAGACGACCAAAGCTGGGCCGGCCGTCGCGAGGTCGGAGTCATTCGCTGAAGCAGATCGATGGATCTGCATTCTCAGGTTGCAATGTCTTATCAACTCTCTATGAATGTCAAAACCAAAATCTGACAAGATTACCCGGAGAAAATAGATATTTTTCGAGATCCAATCTCTTGTGTTAGATTTTTTTTCATGTTTTAATTGATATTGAAGGATTTTTTTGGGATTATTTGTGTTTCAGTATTTTCTCTGAAACTATGATGGCTGGACTACCGCCAACATTGGCCATTACCAACCGGTATCTCGATTAGATATCGTTGATTTTTCTTTCTGTCATTTGGTTTTCCGGTTGGCGGCCGTCGATAACGGTGGTTTTCGAAACAATTTTTACGGTTGCCAACTGGTGACTTGGTAGTTACCGATCGATAACTGGTATCTTAGTGAATACCAATCAATTTCTTGACCAAATATCAGTGACTCAGTTGGCGTCGATAGTTGGTAGACGTCAGCGACTAATGGCGCCAAAATTGGATGTTGTCCTCCAGATACCACACGGTATCATGGTTGGATATCGGTTTTGTAGTCGGGTACCGGCGGATATCTCAATTGAATATTAGTATTGTGTTTGGATACTTATCGATATATTAAGAGTATATTTAGTATTATAAATATAGTATGATGACGTGATTGTGGTATTCTTAATAAGAATTTATATATTTCTTGACATATGTCAATTTAAACTTAAAATTTGTGGCATTTCCTTTTAAAGTCTTAATAAAAAAAAAGGAAGAAATGAAGTTGGTGGAGAGATTATTGAATGAAAAATGATAAATTAAGAGTTTGTTTAGTTCGTTGATTTAAATTTTTAATTCGAGTTGAGATGTGATTTTATATTAAAGATTTTTACTGTAGTAAAAAAGTTAGATGTGATTATTTTTTAAAATTTTTTACTATAGTAAAATTTAAATTTTAAATTTAAATTGGTAAAATGAACGGAGTTTAAAGTTGTTTGATAAAAAGAAGAGATGATAGAAAGAAAAATATGATAGGTAAAAGTAGTTATAGGACCAATCAATTAAAATTAATAGCAGAAATGGGAGTGATAAACTAATAACAGGAATTAAGAATAGATTTGATAAATGTCAGAAAACCTTAAACCCAATATTTAATTACAACAAAATACCGATAATGCCCCTATTCACATATTCATTCCTTTCATTGTCTTCTTCTTTTCATTTGAAACCCCATCCGAGAAATCACCTCCCGTCGAACTTCTCCATCTCGCTGCCGAAATCCTACTAGCGAACTCTCACTCCCCCTTTCTATCTCCCTCTTGGTTCTCTGTCTCTCCATCCTTGCTCAGATTTGGATTCGTAATATGTGGATATGTTTATGAGATGTGGATTTGGATTTCCCTTTTATCTCTTCTCCACTCACTTTTTTCTGCTTTTTATGGGTATGTGTCTGTTCATTTGTTAGTTGTTAATTGGAGTAAAAAACTTTTATTGAATTTTGGAAGAAATTGAAATAAATATTTTAGTTGATGACTAGCTTCCTTAGTTTTGCTCTGTTTGAGTTGCTTTGATTAATGGAGCCGTTTTGATTTGGATTCATTTTGTTGTCTCATAATTGATGACCAGAATTCCTTAGTTTTGCTTTCTAGCAGAAGCGAATTTTTTGCACCACAATATTTCATACCGCACCTTTGTACTATAGATTAGCACAAGTATTTTACATAGTTGGTTTAGTAACATGAAGTCTTTAATATTACTGATTTAGTGCGTGCCGGTACGAGTCTTAAAAGATAGTATTACATCCAACCCTACCATACCACGTCCGACGACATTGTTCCCTGATTTTTATTTCATCCTCATGATGTAGTAAAATACCCCAAAACATTCTTCCAACACCATTAATGGTCATTGTTTCAAGCCAAAGAATGGATTACAATGTTGTTCCAAAGTTGGAGAGATACGCTTCAGCCAGCATAGAGCCCAGCTGAACCTGGGCCTCGGTTGTTAGGTGGAGATTGTCATCTTGTAGTTGCAATCCCTTAGCGTCCACGCACACCACATTGGGAATATTGATGCTTAGTTGTGCTTCCCTCACTTTCTCCAAGTACTTCTCATCCCCCGACGCAAGTGCAACCTGTGAAAAATATACATGCTTACGTGTTAAGGTTATTTTCTCAATATATATAGGCCATTTGGGCGCTTAAGTGCTTGAATATGCAAGTGCGAGCTCCACAAAAACAGTTGATACCAACATAAATGATAAAACTAACATGCACGTATGGTTTTTGTCTCAAACTCTCAATCAGAATATGTATATTAACAATTAAAACCACAACCATAATATCGGGGGGAAAAAAAGCATGATTACAAATTACCCTAAAATATTATATTTTACCTAACTGGAAGTCTAGAACATATAGCTAGCCGTGAAGAAAAACAAATGCATGTAGGCAAATGTGAACCAAACTCAGTTCCCAAAAAAAAAAAAAAAAAAAAAAAAAAAAAAAAACAAAAAATTAAAAAATCCAAAAAAAAAAAAAAAAAAAAAAAAAAAAAAAGTCAACCATATACTGTAATATCCAGACAATTTCCATACATTTGCTTCTTATTACACAAGAGCCGAATTTACCTGGATGATTGGAAGATCAGGCAGACAAAGATCCTCCCGAACATTGTGAATGAGCCTCTCCATGTTCCTCTTGTACGCCGCCGCGTCATCTTCGGTCGACGTGTCACTCTCCCCTTGGTACCACAGCAACGCCCTGATCTCAGCCCCGCCGTCGACCGCCACGCTCGCCTTGGCCCTCCTCACCATGTCCTCGTAGAGGTGCTCCCCACGCGCCCACTCCTTGATAGCGGTGCCGCCCACCGCACACGGCACCAGCCCCACGCGCTCCCTGACTGCGTTGGCGAAGGACATGCCGGGGCCCACGCCGCAGGTCTTGTTGGTGTCGATGTCGGCGTGGAGGGGCTCGTGGGCGGGCTCCCAGTTGAGCTTGGCGCTCAGGCGGAGGATAGAGGGGTGAGGCTGGCACTCCAATGGAACGACGCCGTCCCAGCGGTGGCGCGTCTGGTCTACGCCGCCGCGGCCAGCCATGTTGCTCTGCCCCGATAGGATGAAGATCTGCTTCTTGCATGGGCTGTAGCTGTTGTTGTTAGAAGTAGCTGTGTTTTCGATGGCAATGGAAGGTTTTTGCTTTTTTGTTTCCTCTAGGATTGCTCTTTTTGGATTGCTTGATTTTTGCTCCTGTGTTCTAATCTGTGTGGACCCAGATCGTCTGTCTCCTTGTTCTGTCTTCGTCTCTGCCCCCTCGGTACAGTTTTGACACATTAGCTCAATTAAAAGAACTACTAAAAGAATAAAACGGAGCCTGCCGTTATTGTTAACTTTCCCACAAGACTTTCTCTTCCTCTCCCATATTTTCTCTCTTCTGTGTACTTCACTCTCTCTCATCTTTCCCATATCTCTCACCTATCTCTCTCTTTCTTTTATGAGTGCTCTTCCTCTCTTTCAAATAAATAAACTCTCCTGTGATGCTCTTAAACAACAAGAGAGAGATTTCCCATATCTCTCACCTATCTCTCTCTTTCTTTTATGAGTGCTCTTCCTCTCTTTCAAATAAATAAACTCTCCTGTGATGCTCTTAAACAACAAGAGAGAGATTTCCCATATCTCTCACCTATCTCTCTCTTTCTTTTATGAGTGCTCTTCCTCTCTTTCAAATAAATAAACTCTCCTGTGATGCTCTTAAACAACAAGAGAGAGATTTCCCATATCTCTCACCTATCTCTCTCTTTCTTTTATGAGTGCTCTTCCTCTCTTTCAAATAAATAAACTCTCCTGTGATGCTCTTAAACAACAAGAGAGAGAGAGAGAGAGAGAGAGAGAGAGAGAGAGAGAGAGAGAGAGAGAGAGAGAGAGAGAGAGAGAGAGAGAGAGAGAGAGAGAGAGAGAGAGAGAGAGAGAGAGAGAGAGAGAGAGAGAGAGAGAGAGAGAGAGAGAGAGAGAGAGAGAGAGAGAGAGAGAGAGAGAGAGAGAGAGAGAGAGAGAGAGAGAGAGAGAGAGAGAGAGAGAGAGAGAGAGAGAGAGAGAGAGAGAGAGAGAGAGAGAGAGAGAGAGAGAGAGAGAGAGAGAGAGAGAGAGAGAGAGAGAGAGAGAGAGAGAGAGAGAGAGTAAGCAAAGTAAAACTCAATTGAATACTGTAATTCAAAGTGATTCATGAACTGAAGAAGAGTCGTGGAATCACATGGAGAGTACAAAGAGAGGTGGTTTCCAAAAAAAAAAAAAAAAGAGTTTAGTGGTTGATTTTTTTTTTTTAAATATTGTGACAATGAATGGTTGATTAAATGCTTAAAAAAGTGGATCAAGTTGAGGATAGACTATTAGATAATCGTCTAATAGTTTGGCTCCGATCTGTGTTTGCTTTAATAGTTATTTTTTAGTTGTGACTTCTGTCACATGTCCATCTGTAATGACCTTTTTTTTCATGTATTTTTTTAAACTAGTTTGAGAATGGGAACTTGGGGATCATGTTAAAAATTGCTTGCGTATTTTATTATTTATACATAATTGAGAATTTATTTATACATAATTCAAGTGTTTTTGAGTTTATTTTTTAAATATATATTTTTTTATAATTTTCGTTAAAAACAAAATATATTGTTTCAAGAGTTTAAACCACAATTCAAGCTTTTTTACTAAGGGCCTGTTTAGTTCATTGATTCGAGTTTTTAATTCGAGTTGAGATGTGACTTTATGTGAGAGCTTTTTACTGTAGCAAAAAAGTTATATGTGATTGTTTGTGAGAGCTTTTTACTGTAGAAAAACTCAAATTCTAAACTCGAATCAGCGAAATGAACGGAGCCTAAGTATTTTCTCTCACAAAAATATCCTTATACTTCTTTTGTTTTTTTTTTTTTTATGGAAAAGGAATACCCTTATATTCCTTTGCTTTATAGAAGATACCTGAATTGTTTTTCTCTCTCAAAAATGAGTCCCTAATTTTGTTCCCCTTACAATTAATCCAGTGTTTTATTTGTTTCAATTATATGTATTTTATGAAAGATTTAAACTCTTTTTTTTTTTTAAACATTTTAACATCATTTGCAGTTTATCATCGCGCGCTCAAATATTGATGATAACCGAAATACACAGAATTTTTTTCTTGAACAAAAATATAGCATCTTATAAATATGCACGGTAACAAAAGAGAATGTTATCTGACCTAACTTGAAATTATTTTTAACGTAACTAGGTGCAAAAATATAATAAGATAAAATAAAATAAAGTAAATCGACATCCTGATTTAAGAATAAATTCTCTTATAAACAATATATTTGCCCTTTCTAGGGTAGGATAAGCTGCTTACAAGAAAAAGAATAGAGTCTTGGATTAAAGGACGAATAAGATCAACCAATCTCTAACGGACTACTATGAGGGACGTGCCTGTACCTCTTTTTTTCTCTCTCTATATGTAAGCGTTTATGTATTTTTTACAAAACTCTCATCTTAAATCGTTAAATACGATTAACAATATTTCAATATTAAAATATTTTAATAATTATTTATCATTATAGAATTGAATAGATAAGTAATTCGACTTACAATTAGAGTCGAACTTGAACGTGTATAGCATTTACATTTTCATGCAAAGAGATACAAATTATATGAATAAATATACCAATTCAATTATCTTTACGTTAAAAAATAATATCGTAACATTTTAAGATAATTGTATAAATTTAAGATAAAGTAATGGTTAATCAAAACTCCACAAATTTATAAGATATAGAAATTAACAAGTTGAAATGTTCATAAAATTAGTAACAAGAAAAAAACTTTTTTTTTTCCGTTTCTTTCAACATGCGTTGTTTCCAATGTGTGTGTGTGTGTGTCTATATATATATATATATATATAGATATATATTATAGAAGTTTCCAAATGTTTCTTGTCTCTTTTTCCTGTCGTTTCACAATCTAGTGCTCATGTTCTAATGTTCTTGTCGTTTGTGTAGATTGCCGTTTCATCACCTTTTTGTGTTACATTGTGTTGTTTTTACTTCTTAGGTTGAAGAACATAAAGTAAAAGAGGCATATTCCTCCTTCAATGTAAGAAGCGATATATATTATAGAAGTTTCCAAATGTTTCTTGTCTCTTTTTCCTGTCGTTTCACAATCTAGTGCTCATGTTCTAATGTTCTTGTCGTTTGTGTAGATTGCCGTTTCATCACCTTTTTGTGTTACATTGTGTTGTTTTTACTTCTTAGGTTGAAGAACATAAAGTAAAAGAGGCATATTCCTCCTTCAATGTAAGAAGCTGCCCACCCCAGGGCCCTCCTTTGTCCAAAAATTGCGACCAGGGATGAAATTAAAACATTTTTTAATTGAGAAAATAGAAGGATAAATTGAGGAAAAAAATGAAATTTGGAGGTATATTTTTGTAATTAACTATATAAATACTTAACGATGGTTTAGACCAAGGATTGAGAGTGATTATTCTTTTTATATTGTGTTGATGCTCTCCAAGATCAGTCTTGAGCTTTTGATTTGCTCGATAAGGTTAATTTTTGCCATGAATATATAGAGAGGGCAATGTTTGCAAAATTTGGCGACATTCACTTTACTTTCTCATGCATTTTTAAGAGTTATTTGTCTCATTTCCCCTTGAATTTTTGATTGTATATCATGTAAATAGGGACTGAGTTTATTTTAATAGGTTTACAAATTTATCGTGGCACGTGCCAGCATTTGTTTCGATCCTAGTTTGTATTTTTTTAAGATCTTTAATATTATATGTAGAAGATCGTTATATTAAAAAATATATATTATTATCACTGGTGTCCTCTGAATTTAAGTCATTCTCAGTTTACCCATTAAACTTTAAAAACTCTCACTTTACCTCTCGAACTTTGAATTGTTCTCACTTAATCATTTTTGTTGTAATTTTTGTTAAAAACAAATGGGCAAAAAAAGAACAATGCAGTCACGTAGTCTTTCTGTTAAAAACACACATATAAAAATAATATGGTCACACTCAACCCCCTCTTTTTTCCATTTGATTTTAAGAGAAATTCTTATAAAAGGGCCAAAATGGGACAAATTCAAAATTTAAGAAACAAAGCGAGAGTTTTCAAAGTTTAGAGAACAAAGTGGAAATGATCTCAAAATTCAGGAAGATCTGAGATATTAATCCTTTAAAAAAAGAGATATACTTCTTATGATGTATCAATGAAGAAATTGATAAAAAAACCAAAAACCAGAAAACTCTATTTTATGCTTTTTTGACAAAGGCTTTTTGCACTTCTATATATACTAGTTTGTAATGAATGTGCCAACAACACTTTGTGCTTTTAAGTTTTCTAATTAATTTTATGTAGGTAGATCACGGCTAAAATGAGAAATTAGGCTCATTGAGAGAGTATATTTAAATAAGAACAAAAGAGTAGATATAGTTTACGAGAAACTATGAGTACGAAAATACATAAAGTTGCATATACTGATATACATTGATGAGATAATACATTTAATGAATACATGCCTACATATTGCAATGTGTTTTGTTTAACAGAGCAACAAACTCTCTATCAATAAGTCCAGTATAACAAAATCTTGGAATTTTAAGGTTTCCGGTGGATCATTAGTGGCAATTATTTCTTGGAGCTGGTTAGAGACAGAGTTTCATAAGAATTTCTTTTCGGACAGATAGCTTATATATATATATGTATATATATATATATATATAATATGTTAGAGAAGTAAAATGAGAGAGAAAAAGTGAAAAAGAAAAACTATAAAGGTGAAAAGAAAAAAGAAAATGAAAGTAAGGGTGAGAGAGTAGAAAATAAACATGTTATGGCTGTAAGTTTGAATACATAAGCACATAATTGTGAAAAAGAAAAGAAAAAGGAGTGGAATAACGAAGGGGTTGCAGTGCAATAAAACATAATAAGGATGAGAGGGAGAGAGAACATGTTTATAAAAATGACATATATATATATATATATATAGTTGATCAGTCAAGCATACAAACGCTTTCTCACATAGATTATCAACATTCCTTATGCTTTTTATGCAACGTCCAAGTCAATTAAAGATGAACAAAAAGAGAACGCTTTAGTCTAACAAACACTTTTGTGGGACCCAAATACATCCATTATAAGTGTTAAGAAGTGGACGGAATCTTGTCTAGCACTTGGAGAGCTTCTTTCATGGTTGGTCTTTTTTGTGGGACAAAAGAGGCACAACTAAACCCTAACTTCAAACATGCCAGCAAGGCATCCTCCCTGCTCTCCACCTCAGCCCGAATCACCACGTCAACCAGTCTCAAAACCCGGTTCTTGTCCTCAGCCACCAAACCGGCGGTCCACAACCCTAGTTCCCGGTCCGAGAAAACCCTACCGGTTAGAAGCTCAAGCAAAATTATACCAAAAGAAAACACATCCCACTTAGGGTTTGGCTTCAGGTTCTTAAGCGACTCCGGCGCTTGGTAAGGAGATATGGCAGATGTGGAGGATGTGACGGGGCTGCTGATAATCGGGACATCTTGTTGGCTATCACGGGTGACGGCGGCTGTGGATTTTAGGCTTCCAAAATAACGAGATGAACCGCTTTCTTTGTGGCTAATAATGGGATTGCCGGAGACAAGCCGGTCGAGGCCTAAATCACTGATTATGGGCTCCATATCAGAGTTTAAGAGAATGTTGCTTGGTTTGATATTGCCATGCACGTGCTTCTTCTCGTGGATGTAGGCTAGTCCCTTGGCAATACCTCTTGCTATCTTCAGGCGGACTTCCAGAGGTTGATGCAACGGTGACGAGCCTGCTCTTCCTGAAGCTTTCATATACGTCAGAAATTATAGTAAGTTACCGGGAAGAACCAATATTTATAACAATGATATTAAAGTGCTTTTGGAATTGGTATAATTCAATCAACATACATATTGAACAGTTGATTTTAATTACAATTTGAGGAATAATAGCAAGAAAGAACAATAAAATTATATAGCCATTTTAGAGATCAGCTCACTGGCAAAATCAATATTGATTTACGAGTTCAAATTGGCATGAGTTTTAGCCCCCCAGGGTGAATGATTAAAAAAAAAAAAAAAAAAAAAAAAAAAACTATTTTTCCGCATTATTTTGGCGGTTTTCCCATTAAGTTAGGTTACACATGATTTGGTGTATTATATGTGAAACTTCCTGTAATAGTAACTTAGAAGGGTTACGTATGTACGGTTTACTCTTAATCTCATTTAAGTTCTTGACTTTTTAAACATTTTACAGTTGGTTCTTGAAGTTTTATTTTGTTTTAATTTCGGTTCTTCTGTTAATTAGACATTAAAATTTAATAAAAATCTAGATAAATTAGAAATCAAAATTAGAAACAGTTAAAACTTTGAGACTATCTATAGAAATTATTATTTTTTTTAGTCTCTAAACTTTATATGTTTTCTTAATTTTAATTTCTAATTTCTACAGACTGTTAAAAATTTATCAATAAATTAAAAAAAAATGACCAAAACTAAAAAGAGAATAAAACCTTAAGGATTAACCGTGAAACGTTTTAAAAATAGAAACCAAATTGAGATTAAGAATAAATTTTAGAGACCATTTTTTAGGTAAACCTTAAATATTATGATACTATGCTCGACCAAAGGCATGCGCACATTACAATAATGGTGGTTTTTATTTTTCTATTTTTTCCATTTATGTTATGGGCCACTACAATTTATGCAGGTGTCACGTGCAGTAATGAATCCTACAAATTTCTCTTGACACGGTATGTAGGCATGTTCTTTTGTCCAAAAAATTAAAAAAAAAAAGATAACTCGAATTCTAACTTTATTTAAGTTCACGTTCTTTTAAGTTTTAACTTTATTTAACTTTACTCAACTTTATTTAAATTACAACTTCAACTCAAATTATAATTCAAATTTAACTCAAAAACTACCCTCTAAAAAAAATAACCCGCAGTTTATTTATGAAGTATATGTAGTTTGAGAATTGCTAAAATAATGATGATGACTTATCCAACTTGTCCAGTTATGTAATAAAAAATAATACTATTTCAGGTACTCTGCCAACGTAAGATATAGATAGGTACTTTAAAAATATTCCATCACGTTAATAGTAAAAGGGATCCTATGACTCTTAATTAATAATTAAAAAATTCAAGAAGATTCAATAACAAAAACAAAAAAGTTGAATATTGTAGTAGAGTGTGAAAATATTAGATAAATAGAACATAATATTTGGCCGTTCAAATGGAACTTAATTGAAAATATACCGATAGATTTTTTTTTTTGACAAATAAAGAAACCTTCAGATATCACACCAAATAAATGCAACGACAAAGCTCTATATACAGTGTGCTACTATATTCGTGTTTTTCTAATCTGAATCTTAAATTATTTTTCCAACAAAAAAGAATCTTGAATTATTTTCTTATAATTTGCTTCATGAATCATAATTTGCATGATCAATACCTTAAAAGAAACTAATATCATTTCTAATACCTTTTGTTAGTGTCGTTAGTGTTAATTATCATTTTCTTTTTCAAAAAAAGAAACAACAACATAAGGTTAGCGCAGACTAGTCAAAAGAAGCACACGTCACTACCATATACAAGCACAAACCAGCGTATTTTAGCAGAAACAAAAGTATCCCACTAACATACGCCCCACACACCAAAGACATGAGAAACAGAGAGAGAACAGAAAAACTCACTGCTTCCGGTGCCGGCGAGACTACCATTGGAGACATAATCACAGACGACAAGCTTCTCATCCTCTCCCCAGTAGAACCCCCTAACCCTCACCAAATTCGGATGTCTGAGCTTCGCAACAGACCTCACATGGCTCTCGAAGTCCCTCATCTTCTCCCCCTGGCTCTTCCCTATTCTCCTCACTGCCATGGCCGTCCCGTCCTCCAGCAACGCCTTGTACACAATGCTCTCCCCGCTCGCTCCCAACACGTACGCCGACGCCTTCAACAAGCTCTCCAGCTCAAGCTCCGGCCTCTCCCCGTTCACCGTCACAAGCATTCCCTTTTTAATTCCACTACTCGTCTCCTCACTGTTTCTCTCTTCCCTGTCGCTGTCGGAGCTCGTCCCCTCCGACGTATCTCCTCCTCCTTTGGTCCCCAACAAGCAAGACCACTTCTTCGGGTCGTCTTCTTTCTCCGGACTCTTTTCCGGGTCGATGTTCGCTTTCTTCTTTCTCAGTTGGTAGACATAGAGAATCACCATCGCGAGAATTGCTATCCCGGCGAGGTCGGCAATGGCGATTCCGGCGATTGTCCCCGGTTTCAGCCCCGACTGGGGTTGGCTCTGAGCGGTCGAGTTCGCCGAAGGGTTCGAGTCGATTGTTCTCGGAATGGCTGCGATCGCCGGCGAAGTGGCTGAGACGTTTGGTGGTGTTGAGAGAGAGGAAGGGATTGTGCAGAGGTTCTTCAATGGCTTCCCGCATAAACCGGAGTTTCCCGAGAAAAGCTCTTTATTCTGGGTGAGAAGAGATCCTGATTCCGGTATCGCTCCGGTGAGGTTGTTGAAGGAGAGATCAATGGTCGCGTTCTGTGGAATTTTCCGCGCAAATTCCAACGGTATTTTACCGGAAATCTTGTTGTATGACAGGTTCAAGTACCTCAAACTCTCACCACCAAAATCCGGAGGCAGAGACCCGTTGAGCAAATTAGAAGACAGATCCAACACTTCAATACTAGTATTAAACCCGAAAGGAACGTCACCGGAAAAATAGTTACTCCTGAGACTCAAAACCGTCAAATTTTTCAAGGAAGTGATCAGATTCTCCGGGACCTTCCCGGCGAAAGCATTGTCGGAGAGATTCAGCAACTGAAGACTTCCGAGGCCGGAAACGGATTCAGGAAGCTGACCGGAGATGACATTGTTGGAGAGAGAGAGGACCTGAAGCTCGGAGGCGTTGAAGATGGAGAGTGGCAAGGAGCCATTGAAGAAGTTGTTGGAGAGATCGAGGTGGCGAAGGTGTTCGATCTTGCCGAGGTCGGGGGAGATCGAGCCGAGAAGTTGGGAGTTGGGGAGGACCAAGCTGGTGACTCTGAACATGTTGTGTGTTCCCGGGAAACCCAGCTCCGAGCACGTGACGCCGTTCCATGAGCAAGGAGTTGCGTCATTGTAGTTCCAGTTTTCCAAGGCGGAAAGTGGGTCGCTTAGGATTGAGTACTTGAAGGACAGCAAGAAAATCCCATCTGAGTTAAGAGCAAAACAGTTGCGGAGTTTAAGAAGGAGAAGAAGAAAAAGAAGAGACCAACTGAAACGGTGAGTTGTAGTAGTAGAAGTTTGAGTGTTGGGGCTCATGTTTTTCTCAGCTGGTTCAACATGGTTTGGTCTCTACTTGTTCATGGTGTAGAAAAAGAGATGGGAATTAGAGAGAGAGAGAGAGAGAGAGAGAGAGAGAGAGAGAGGAGGAGGGTGGCCAACTGTGGTTTGTAATTTGTTGTTTTGGTGAACAAATCAACTGGGGGGGTTAAGCAAAGATTAGCTTCCGGTTTGGGTTGGGGAAAGAGAGAAGATATGAGAACAGAGAATGTGTCAAGTGGGAGACGTTATGTTAAGAGAGTTGGTATTGTGAAGGAGAAGTTGGTCTTTGGCAAAAGTAACGTGACAGCCCTCGTTTCAGCAAAATAAAATAAATATATATATATATATATAATGTTTAGTTAATAGCTGAAAATTTTCAACCATATTCATAAAGTTTATTTTTAATGAAATCTTCATCATGGTAAAATCATGTTTTGAATCGTCATATTT
This sequence comes from Morus notabilis, assembly GCF_000414095.1. Taxonomy (NCBI): domain Eukaryota; kingdom Viridiplantae; phylum Streptophyta; class Magnoliopsida; order Rosales; family Moraceae; genus Morus; species Morus notabilis. Next base: position 707,485 of record NW_010366164.1, read on the forward strand.
GTCATTTTTGTAAATTTTTTTATATGATTTTAATCCGACTTGATGTTCAGTAATAAATCTCCATAGTTTTATGATTTTATCATCCAATACTCAAATTGAGTTGCATAAAGCATTTTTTTTCCTTAATAAAAGGGAAGGGGGGGAGAGAGAGAGTAACTTGTTTCTAAAAAGTTAAGTCCAAAGTGATATTGTTGTCTTGTAGTCTGTGGCAATGTCGGAGTGGGAAAACAATAAATGGAACTTACTGAACATGGGAACGTAATAAAATATAGCTGGCGGTGTGGATGTGCCAAATGCACCCCAGTGAAGTGTTTATAGTAAAACTGGTTTTCCATTGAGAGAAATGAGAAGGGAAAGTAGAGAGGGAATCTTGTCTGTGGTAGCTACAAGACATCCTAGTGAGTTGGAGACCATAACATGTTGCAGTACGAGCCAAGTCCATTTGGGAGTTTTTGGTCACACTCTGTTTGTTGTACTGCTTTTTCCACTTTTTAACCGTGGGGACTCGTGTTTGGGAAATTGGCCCCTCATGATTCGCAATTTACGAACTGAGTCAATATAATATAGTTTTATTTTAACCTATTAATTTCATACATCACGAATCATGATACCATAGTTTTTTATGGTAAAGTCTAATTAAAGGAAAGATTACTAGTCATGACTCATCACTAATTATCATACTTGAGGCTTTTAATATAAAGTAATATGCATAGAAAGAGTGGGACTTCTAGTACTATAAACAAGACATAAATTTGACAAACTCCGATAAAAAAATCCAATTATTCACAATCCTCCACCATAAATTTGTTGTTCTCTGTGCCGTACTGCAGAATTCATTTCACAGTGATGGTTAGTTCTTTTTCTCTTGTTTGGTAGAATTAGTACTTTTTCTCCTATTTTGTCTACCATCTTTCTGGTCTCTCATGGTCTTTTCTTTTCGTATACAATATAAAAGAAGGCACGGTAGGTTGGTATATTTTTAAACCGATAAATTTAATTAAAATCACATAAAATTTAAAAAACATGTAAAATGCATAATTTTTAATATAAATTTGATGATTGAAAAATAAAAAATAAAAAATAATTTATTTTTTCCAATTTTACCAGATAAACTCTCATAAAAAAACAATATTAAAAACAAAACTTTCTGTGACTCTTACTGTTGTCTTTATCATTCAACAACTAAAATTAATCTTACAAAAACAAACAAAATTAAATTGCTTGATACATTTATTCCCTTAAAAAAAATTTGCTTGATACATCTACATAAATGAAATGGGATTCAAATCACCTATCTAATTTTTAAAGTTATAAATAGTGTCTAACTAATTATATCATGTCAGGTCATTTAATGAATTTAAACATTAAAGAGAGCATTTTTTTTATTTTTAAATAACGTAACATAATATAATTAGTTAGACATCATTTTAGAATAGCAAATTAGACAGCGGCTACATTGCAGACTATATGCAATTCTTTCCCATATTTGTTTTAAAATATTTTTCCTTTCATAATTATAAGGCTGTAATCAAGCACTTAATTAGAAATAGTTTTACCGTTGTATTTTTTTTTCCTTGTTTTCTCTATAAATATGTACTCAATATGAGCAGCTTGCTTATCAAGAGTGAATTGATTATTTCTTTTTCAGCAAATAATTCATTGCTTGTCCTTTTTTTTTTTTTTTCTTTTCTTGTTTTCTTCCTCTTGAACAACTTTAAGAATTCAGCCCATATAGGAAGATTGGAGTGGATGATTTTTTTTTTTTTTTTCATTTCTTGCTTTCTTCCTCTTGAACAACTTTAAGAATTCAGCCCATATAGGAAGATTGGAGTGGATGATTTTTTTTTCTTTTCCTTTTTTGGGTAGTCTTATAACATAAAAGTACCAGTGGTATAACTAGCGGTATCTGAGGTTGTAACTGAACATATATACTGCCTAAATAATTGAGTTGTTGAGGGGGATTCATTCTCTTATTTGAATCATGGTTCGTAGTTTGTTACAGTATTTTCTCTCATAAAAAATACACGTAAATTGAAAATAATTCTAATCATATGGTTCTAATCCATGAACCAAACATCTCCGAAAAGAAAGAGAACAACAGAAGAAAAGTACAAGAAAATATGAAAAATTTGGAGGTGAAAATTGAATAGGCATTCGGACAATCTTAGCATGGCATTATTTATTTATTTTCATACTAAAGCCTAACTTAACGACGCCAGTAAGACGTTGCCAAGCTAATCCACTTACTATTTCTCTTTTGACTAAACTCACTTATTGTATTGCCTACTTTCCAACCCTTTTCCTTTACCTGATATTCTCTTACTATTTTAATAGTTCGACGGTGGAATGGACATGTCAAATTTTGGTGAAACGGATGTATCTGGTGGGCCATATATACATTTTAGTTATCGGCTTTTTTTTTAGAGTTTCTCTTGAAAAATGAATTACTTTCGGTCGTTAAATTTATATTAAAAATAATTTATTTTATATATTTTTTAATTTAATGTAATTTTAATTTATCAAAACTAACCATTAAAAATTGACTCTAATTCTAAAAATGTACTATTAGATAAACTTCCCCTTTCTTTTTAGGGGCCATTCTTTTAGTTGTTCATTTGTTCCATCTCTTCATATCATATATTAAACATAGAGGTATCCGAATACCAATATCAATTTATTACATTTATATATTTGTATACACATGTACACAATCACCGCCACTCGCGAATCTGTGTTTTCTATGTTTTCCTACGGGTTCTTCATCAGTTTAAAAGAGACAAAACTTGGTAGCTTATATTGTATTGTATTGTATAAGTTATATTATATTGTGTTATACTATCGTAATAGAATATGATGATTGGTGTCATAAACGTATTGTATAAGGGGTAAAATGTAAAATTTTAGTAATTTTGGGCTCAAAATGCAATTTTTTAAAAAATTTAGGGTCAAAATATAATTTTTCAAAAGTTTTTGGGGTTAAAATGAATTTTTATAAAAAAAATTTGAGTCAAAGTGTAATTTTACAAAAGTTTGGGATTAAATTGTAATTTTACAAAAGTTGTAGGGTCAACATGTAATTTTTAATAAATATAAAATTTGCATTGTGCGTGCCCCTTAAATTTTTCAGCAATTATAGGCTCTGACATGACTTTATATCGACCAAACCTTGACCTCCAATCCTACTCAATCTTAACATGAATCATTAATCCACTATAAAATAATACAATACGCCAAAAATAAGTTGTATTTAATAATATGACATAGATCGTATTAATTTACTATCCATATTAATTTATATAATACGATGATCACACTAAACATTATATCTTGTGGCTTCAAATAACAATTTGAAGATCTTCATTATAGTTTAGTGAATTCTGCCAAAGCAAATGGAGTAAATCATGACCATGGAAAACCAAGCTTATAGGTTTTTGACCAACATATAAATATAACACACCTTAAATTTCATCCCATGTTGCATGCAGGGGCGGAGCCACATATTAGTTAGTAAGGGACGTGCTCCGTTTTAGAATTTCGATTTTTACTCTTAAAATTTTGTAAAATTTCAGCTATACGTCCACTTTATAAATACACACACATGCACAAATATGCATAACGTCTTAACTCAATAAAAAATTATCTATATATATATATATATTTTTTTTTTTTTCCATAATAACTTTACTACATAACTTTCTGGCTGATGGCAAAAGTAGTAGATCATGTGACAACAATTGAAGAAAGAAACATATTGACAATTTCAGGAGTCACCCGTAGTTATTAGATTCATAAACAAAATTGAAGAAAGGTCTTTTAAGGACATGCATTTCCATATATCTCTCTCTCTCTGTGTTTGTGTGTGAAGGCACTTAGTGTCATTTTCATCTAGCAAGCTCCGCAAATGAATGCGAAATATGAAAAAGGCTGGTCCAAATCCAAAAGACAAACTGACAGCATATTATTTCGGAAGTAATCAAACAATCCAAATGCATATACTTTATTTCCTTTTCCTCTTCCTTTTGTTTAGCCTTTTCCGATCTACAAATTGAGGTAGCCAAATGGATGCAGCAAAATTAAAATTTTGGCACCACATTTGATTCATAAACGAACTCAATAGATATAGACAAGACAAAGAACAATTAAGAGCCATTTTTAGACTCTTATGCGAGGGGACCGCCGAGCCATATATACTTTAACTCGACAATATTGCTCCTCATACTAGTGTAGAGAAGATGAGAGAAATCCCACACCACAATATCTGTCACATTAGCTCTCGTGATGTTATATGGGTATGTTTGTTTGACCGTATTAGAGTATCGTATTATATAATAATATAATATTTAGTGTGACCATCATATTATATAAATTAATACGGATGATAATTTAAAACGGTTTATGTCTTATATATGACTCATTTTTAGCGTATTGTATTATATTATTTTATAATGGATTAATGATTCATGTTGGGGTTTGGCACAACTAGAGGTCAGGATCAAGTCGACATAGGATCATGCCGGAGCCTACAATTGATGAAAAATTTAAGGGGCACAATGCAAATTTTATATTTATTAAACATTATATTTTGACCCCAAAACTTTTGCAAAATTATATTTTGACCCCAAAACTTTTGTAAAATTACACTTTAACCCTAAATTTTATAAAATTTCATTTTGACCTCAAAACAATTGAAAATTATATATTGGCCCATAATTTTTCAAAAATTATATTTTGACCTCACAATTATTAAAATTTTGCATTTTAATCCCTCATACAATATGTCATGACACTAAATACCGTATTGTATTATGATAATACAACACAATACAATACACTTTATACAGTATAATATAATACAAGTTACTAAACATGACTTATATGTCTAAATTTCTGACTGGTGAAACACGTTTATATTCCATAAAAACTATGATGCACATGTGCCTCTTATACCAAGCAATAAGGTTTGGGACTTTTCTGAAAGTGATGCTTTTAAATCATATGTAATGGAGCTTTTTACATAGGTACTCCATATCAGTAGTGCATGTTTCTGAACGTTAAATTTAGTTAAAATAAAATATCAGTAATGTATGTTTCTAAACGTTAAATTTAATTAAAATGAAATCAAAACGAAAAAGTATGTGAAACTTTTCTCATACGAATATGATGGCTTAATTAAAATAGAACCTACCGATAGGTTATTTTTTTCAATATCGATATTAGAATTTTCCCTAATAAATTAGATAAATGTCAAATGATTTCCTATGCTTGAGATCTCCATCAAAATGGAGAGTGTGGAATAATATTGGGGAATTTTCATGTAACTCGCCGAGCCTCCGTGCTTTATATCCATATTCTTTGTCAAAAAGAACGGTCAGAAAATGAATCCACTTTGAAATCTGATCAATTCCCTTGTATTTTCTCTTTGTGCCTTATCTTTTACTAAGGTTCTTTCTTTTTTTCTTTTCTTTTTGCTTTCTAAATAGTTGTTTTAATTATATGTCTAAAGGTTTTTCCTGTATAGTTTTAGTAATTTACATGACGTTTAGTTCATGGATTAGAATTATGTGATTATATTTATTTTTTATTTACGTGTATTTTTTGTGAGAAAAAATACTGTAGCGAACCATAAATCATGATTCAAATCATGATTTGAATCATGAATTCTCCAACCAAACATCTCCTTAATACTTTATGCCGGAGAACTCGCTAGCAATAACCTTTATATTGAACCTGCAGACCATTTTCTTCTTCTTATTTTTTCTTTCGCTGGTTCGGCTAATAATTAATAAATTTGGACATATCGATCAAAGAAAAATAGTTAAACCTTGAACTAGTAGAAAATAACACTTATAAGCTGTCAAACTTATGTGCATGTCATATGGTAACGGTTAGCAGTCCAATAATTTTGGAATGTGTAACCGGCAATATTGGTAAGAGAGTAACAAGACACAAGAAAATGATTATTTAAAAAAAAAAAAATAAGCGAGAAAATGATATTAAGATAGCCAATTATGAGGTTCCATTTTCTTGTTGTCTTGTGGTCTGTGGTTGTCACGTACTGCACATTTTAATCAATACAATTCGCATATTAATTTTAAGTCCGTTTAGTTCGTTAATTCGAGTTTTTAATTTAAATTAAAATGTGATTTTATGTGAAAATTTTTTACTATAATAAAAAAAATTAAATGTGACTATTTCTGAGAATTTTTTATTATAATAAAATTTTAATTCTAAACTCAAATCAGTAAAATAAATAAAACTTTAAGACTATCTCAATTTTAACTGTACGTCAAATATTCTAACTAGTTAATATCAATTAGGGAGGTCACGAATGGTTAATAACTGGTTAATTATCACTCTATTTCCCTACTTATAACGGGTTTTAGATAAAATGTATACTCTGCATCTGCACATGCTTATCGTCGTGATTGAACCAAATAAGAATTAGTGAAATAGAAACAGGGACAACAAATTTGTCTGTGCGAAGAGTTACTTTGGTTAATGGAGTCGACCAACATTGATGCCGAGGACAACACGCTGTCACATTTCATCCAATCATAATGAGGCCAAATTATGTGTTATATTAAAAGCTGAAATCCTTTTTTTTTTTTTTTTTTTTGTCGTTGTTGTAATTTTTATATTTTACCATCATTTTCATTTTGTTTTGTCATCTTTTTTTTCGGGGTCGTTTTGTTCTGCTCTTATTTGTTTGGTGAATGTAGTTTATTTAGTACGGATCATCATCGGCGGAGTCGGTCTTTATTTTAATAGGAGCGTATATTAAAATTTTTTAACTAAATTATCTTAGTAAGAATATATATATAATATTTATTTTAGTAGCAATATATATTATTTAAGTAGGAGTTTAAGTGTAAAATTTTTAAATTTTTAAAGATAATATTTTTTTTAAAAACATTTGAGTGGGGACGGCTGGCCCCGTTCATCTTCAAGTGGCTCTACCACTGCAGGCCATGAACATTGACTGCGTTTCGCATTACTTTTCGCTCCTAAAATCAGCTTTCGCTTGTATCAAAAGCTTATTTTAGTGTTTCATAAATCTCATCAAAAGTACTTTTTAAATTTTTTTTGAAGATAACCAAAATCAGAAGCAGCCCAAATATAATTTTAGCTTGTAGATTGTGCATGAATGAGCATAATACAATTAATGAAACTTTCATAATACCCCTAATAAAATTTAAAATTTATAATCTTCTCAATTTAAAATTCAGACTCATAATATAATATAATAGTAATATTGTAATAAATAATATCATAATTATATTAATAACTATAATATTATTATTTTATTATATAATATGATATTATATTAATATTATAATTATTATTTTACAATAATATTATAATAATATTATATAATATATTGTATTGATATAATTATATATATTATATTAATAATAATATAATAATTAATATAATTACATATTAATATTATATCATAATTCTAATATTATTATCTATTATAGTGTATTACACACATTATGGTTATATAATATATTAATTATAATATATTTATTTAATACAATATAATAATGATAATATAATATAATATATTATAATATGATATAATTGTAATTTTTAATTATATTATAACGAAAATATTAATATTTTTTATGTAATATTATAATATGTTTTATAATATTGTAATTATATTAACTATTTTAATAAAAATATATATTATATTTTAATTATACATATTATATTATAGTATAATATAATATAGTTGTAATTTTTAACTATCCACATCAATTTAACCTCATAATTTACCAAATGTTATTATACTGATTTTGAAACCAATACAACAACTATAATTGTAGTTTACCAAACATTTAGCTGTTTTTTGTAACATATGCTTTTTCTTTCAGCACAACTAAAAGTAATTTTTTAAAAATCTACGGCAATACCAAACTAAGTCCTTGTTGGAGAGACTTGATGGTGCAGCGGAGAGGATAGAAAGAGTTCTACTGGCCTAATCCGGATTGGAAACGGGAGATGCAATCCCAATCTACTTAAAAGAAATCTCTCAAATGGAAAAATTACTAAATTGGAGAGAAAATACAACTTTTGTATTTAATTATTAAAATATTCAAAGTCTTCTTAATACAGTAATTAAGTGGCTATTTATAGATTATTTAGAAAATGATAACAAAATAACAATTAAGATAAACAACGTAATAATAACAAAACTAAACTAAGTTAGAAAACTATAACAAACTACAATAAAATATAAAAACGACTGTTAATACTCAAATCTCCCTACATCACTTGAGATAAATCCATCAAAAGATCAACTTTATAATTAAGTTATTTTAATGAGATTTCTTCTTAGTTCCAAATCTCACTTGAGTGCAGACTAACATGCATCAGTTGCAAAGTAAACCATTTCTTACAAGAAAAGTCATCGATATTATAGGTACACACATTTGGCTGCTGGTATCATGTCAAAGAGTTTTGGACACATATAACACGGACGCACAATCAATTTTCCTTTTACTGTACGCCCGTGATTAAGCTAGTTTAAATTTGTCTGCAGTCTCGTGAACTCTACAGGTAAAGAATACTAAAGAAATACATGCCTTATTCATTTTCATGACTCAAGTTAAATTATTATAATATTTTCTCATAAAAATTTAAATTTAATTTTTTTACTATAATATTTTTCTCTCACATACATAACTCAAGTCATGACTTAAGTCAAATGGACATACTCTTATTTATATGATTGACGGATTCATCTCCATTTTATTTTGTTTGGGGCAATTATATGGATATATTTCCTACTCTTAATTATATTCACAATTTATCTTTATATTTTCACAAACTACAAAACCATCTTTAAAATTTAAAAACTTATTTCAATTCCATTCTTCACGTATTTTGTAGAATATGGAAAAACAAGAGGAAGAGATAAATATTCCCCTAATTAGACCGGACTTACTTCTGAATAATTTTTTCAGAAAAATTTTGAAAAATAAATTTTCAATATTTAAAAAACATGAAACTCCAGATTTAATATTTTTTGGATAATATTATTTTTTACGGGGTTTTAATGTTTTTTTAAATAATTAAAAAAGCTAAGTAAGGACAATTTTGTCTTTTTAATTTTTTCTGTCCAGTTGATGAAATTAAAATAGCTTTTTCAAATTCAGAAACTTGCTTCGAGTAAATAAGACGTTTTAAAATATTTGAAGTGAACAGCATATTTACCAATAAATAATTTCTTAATCCTTTATAACCTAAATATTTTATTTAAATAAATTATTTATCAGCAAATATGTTATTTACTTTAAATATTTGAAAGGAAGAATGAGGCTAATAGCAATTTTGTGAGGGCTAATTAAAATTAATGGAAGATTTTAAAATAAAATTTAGTAAATAGCATATTTGTATAAATTAAGCATTTTAACATAATCATAATACCAACCTAAAGTTAAAAAAATCTTTCTGAGTCTCCCTATCTTTTTCTTTTCCGCTCACACTCTCTCTCCCGCCATATCTTTCCTTGCCCGTGATGAATTAGCAGCATTGCCAACGGATTTTTCTTGATATTTGTGCGTTTGATGTTTTTCTCCATCCAGTAGCGCTAGAAATTTTTGTCAGTGGAACTAATAACTAAATAAAAATTTAATTAAAATAAATATTTATTAATGTATTACAAATGAGATACTATTAATTTTAGTGGAGCTTATTAATACTAATATAATATAATATCTAATTATATATATAAAATTTAAAAGGAAATAAGCTTTGGCTCCGTGCCTGTCTCCATGGTTTGGCGATTGTAGTTCCGTAGTCTCGGATGTTGCGCTACTTCGTTGTGATTTAGGAGGAGAAGTCATGACGTAAATCTAAGGCTCGTTTAGTTCGCTGATTCGAATTTTTAATTCGAGTTGAGATGTGATTTTATGTGAGAGCTTTTTACTGTAGCAAAACTCGAATTATAAACTCGAATCAGCGAAATGAACGGGACCCTAGAAATGCTAGGGTTTGATAGGATACGAGGGGAGAGAGAGAGAGAGAGAGAGTACGAGGGGACATAGAGCAAGAGTTTTTTTTTTTATTTTTTTTTATTTTTTACTTACAAAACGGGATTCAACCTGTAACTCTTTACTTAAACCTTCCAATACTACTAGATTAAGAGATTTTAAGCTTAGAGAGAATTTTAGGGATTTAGAATTTTTAAATTTGACAGACTTTTTAAAATTTTAATATTTATCTAAATTAAAATAGTGGCAAAATGGGAAAAATAAATTCATATTTTTAAGCGATACTATTTTCTAACTAGTTAAACTAATTATGTTATTTACTACCTCAAGTTAAAGAAATCTTTTATACACTGTAATTTCTCTATTTTAGAATAGAGATAATTGCTGGACTTACTATAGAGTATATGGATTTAGATGTTTACTTTTATTCTTAATTAATACATTTTTAACTAATATAATTATTTGATTAAGAAAGGTAATTAAAGATTAAGAGATAAAAAACAAGACTCATGCACTTTCTTTAAGAGGTATTTGTCTCATTTCCCCTTTAGACCCTGTTATTTACTTAAAAAAAAAGTCTAAAAAAATCCTTTCAAGTGGGCACTCCAAGTCCAACAAGTTATAATTTGGGTTTAAGATAAGACCATGAAGTAATTGCACGAAATGATCATTTTTAAACTCTGGATATGTGTTTAATTCAACAATATTGTAATCTATTCATTTTATGGTTACTCATATAATATCATTCCAAATATATTCTTTTTTACGTGGGTGATTATGAATTTGTATAATTGATTTTAAAGATAGTTATAAAGGATGCAATATCATTACGGTTTATTTTACAAACTTATATGCAAATATCACGTGATATTTGCTTCATCCATTGCAAAATGATAATATATGTAATTAACTGTAAAACCATTTCAGACAACTCATAATCCAATAGATAGAGGAAAGGAGTAAATATCTCTAAGCGTGCGTTTGATTGGGTGGAAAGGAAATGAATAGAATGAAATGAAATCCAAATATGATATTTGATTGGATTTATAAGAAAGAAATGGTAATTCAAAAGTAGGGTTGGCAATCCGGGTATCAACACGACTTGAAACCCGCACGAAGTTAGCGGGTTTGGGTTTACTATAAATATGTTTGGGTCATAATCGGGTTGACATGATTAATAATAGGTTGGGTTAGGGTTGACCTTCTAACATGAAGTGACACGAATTGACACGATTAACTATATGTGTAATCTGCAATCTAATGATATGTTATATAACATTAAAGTTTATATAACATATTAAATACAAATAATGTGAATTTTAATATTTGTAGGTAAAATTAATTTATTTTTCTTAAAAAAATTTACTAATAAACATGTTAAACATGTCTTGATCGTAGTAAATAAGTAATTATTATTTAGTTATTTATTCAATATATTAACTTAAATGACACGATTAATAAATGAGTCGTGTTTGGATTGACATTTTTGACACGTTTAATAAACAAGTCGTGTTTGAATTGGTGACGATTAATAAACGGGTTGCCACGAATTGTAACCCTTATTCAAATGGAATGACCATCACCCATTTTGGGTGAATCATCATTCCTTCATCATATGAGAGAAATAGTCATTCCAAGCTATTTTCTTCATTTTTTCCATAATTACCCTTCAATATTATAATATAATTACAATATATTATATAGTTGTTATATATTATAATATGTAATATAATATATAATAAAAATATAAAAATATGATATAGTTATAATAATATAATAATATAATAATATGATGTGATATAATATAATTTATAATATTGTTATAGATTATAATATATTATAACGTAATTATATCTTATAATATAATGTATACAAATATTAAAATATAATATAATATAATAATACAATAATATGATATAATATAATATAGTTGTAATATTGTTACAAATAATATTATGATTACATTAATAATTCTAATATTATTATTTTTTTATATAATATGATCTTATTAATTATATTATATTGTATTAATATAATTATGTTTATTATATTAATAATAGTATAATAATTAATATAATTAAATGTTATTATAATCTTATAATTCCAATATTATTATCTCTTATAGTGTAGACTACATAATGTGAATATTATTATTATATTATATATCATAATTATGTAATATATTATATAATAAAAATTAGATTATATTATATTACCTTTTATATATTATTTTAATTATATTTATATATAAAATATTAGTGTTATATATAACAAAAGGTTAATTTTGTCAACATGAAAATATTTATGTTCCATTCCATAATATTATTATAACTAAACAAATAAATTAAATTTTTTTTTTCTATTCTATTACCATTACTATTCTCATTCTCTCACTATAACTAAACGTATTCTTAAAGTGTATAAATATAAATTTATACCTCTTATTTTTAATTAATATCTTTTTAATTAAATAACTATATTAGTTAAATTGTATTTACAAAGCGATAAAAGCGCTTAATAGGATACCACATATGAAGCCCAAAACAAAAGCCCGTTTACAAAAGTCAGCCATAAGCCCAAAACAAAGATTCAGCAGAAAGTCATCAGTCATCTTCGGTTGATTTACAATTTAACACATTCAAGCACAGCAAAGTTGGCTCTTTGACATTTCTGACCAAAGCTTAGAAGTTAGAATAGGGAAGCTCGCCTCTCTACCTCAGTCCTTTTCTGCAGTGCCGATTCATTTCAAACTACTTCTTCTTTTTCTTCACTATGCAAACCCTTCTATTGCCGGCCGGTCGCGCTGGCGTGTACGCTGCGGTGCCTCCGCCGTCGCCTTCCGCCGCTGTGCCGTCCGCTCCGAATCTTCACCGCCTCTCTTTCCGTCCAATCTTAGGCTCTTCCTCGAATTCGATCTTCAAATTCAAAACCTTTCGGTGTTCGTCTTCTCCTTCGCCTTTTGGTGCTCCGAGGAATGGAGGAATAGCGCTGCCAGTTGCTGCTGATACGAGGGCTTTCTCTTCCTCCTCGTCTACTCCTATCGCTTCCACTAACGACGAAGCCGAGAAGGCCAAGCTCGCTCAGGTTTTGTTCCTTACACTACTCATCCGCATTGTCATTTGGTCTCCGTGAAAATTGAGATGAAAACCTGAACGAAAATTGTTTATCTTGCATTTCGTAGCTGAATTGGGCTTGATTCTACTGACTCTGAATTGAAATGCTTTAACAAAGGGCTTTCTAAAATCTTTGATGTGTAATTATAGTGATAAAAAGAAGTCAGCTTGAGGTAGGAAGCTATAGAAAGGGATTTTTTTTTTTTTGAGTTTTGGAAAATGGCTGTGAATTAATGGGAACATGGAGATAGGAACAAGAAGGGGTTGATTTTCTGTTTTTGTTGTCTTCAATTTGGATGTGATTGGTTGAGATTCATTATGGCTGCATATTGAATTGAAGAGAAGTTTGCGGTGTAGGTGGCGAAAAGATTAGAGAACACTTCGAGGTATTTCAAGAGGTTGGGGAGCTTAGGGTTTTGGGGGCAGCTTGTGTGCACTGTAGTGGCCGCTGTGATTCTTTCGTTCTCCGTAGTTGTGACGGGGAAGGTAACCTCGCCGGCTACTTTCTATGCCACTGCTGGTGGGATTGCGGCAGCTTTCATTTCGGTGTTCTGGTCGTTTGGCTACATCCGGCTTTCTGAGAAGCTTCGGAAAACTGCAAATGCCCCTTCTAAGGTATTTTCATTTCTTGAAACTCCTATGATTTTTGTAAATTTGTGTCGAATGATGATGCTTCATAGTGCATTTGCGAGTGTTAGCGAGTGTTCATGCGCTAAAAATCAAGCATTTGTAAACGAATTGTAGTTTCCTTCTTCAGATGGCTCGGATTATTAATGATGATGCTTCATAGTGCATTTGCGAGTGTTAGTGAGTGTTGATGCGCTAAAAAGCAAGCATTTGTAAACAAATTGTGTTGAGTAGTAATTTTAGATGTGTGGTTGCTTGTGATGTTGTTTCGATTTCTCATTTGCTTGATTGTTGCAGAAGATGGAATGCTTTTTATTGTTAATTCCTTTTTCCCCACTGAATCCTATGACCGCTAGTACTACTGCACTGAATGGCTTCATGACTACATAAAGATCTTGTCCTTTAGGCCGTTTGTGTGAAGGGAAATTTTTATACATGAAAAGCTATAAAATATGCATGAAATAATAACATGGTGAACAATTATGCAGAATCGTTAGAAAAAAATGCTATACAATGGTGTTAGAAACTTGTGGACTTGTAGAACCCTTGATAGTTGCTAATACGAGTGGAGATTTACAGATAAAATAGGAGGGGGGCATAAAAGCGGTTTATAGTATCTACGTTAAATTTTGCTTTTAAACTGTTCATCTCAATATTTATTTCTATGTTTGTCTTTTATTTCTCTGCTTCTGTTATCATCTATCCCTTGACCAGACTAGTTCATTTTCTGAGTTCTGACTGTTAGAATGCCAAAAAGACAAAGCTATACCTCTGAAATTCTCTGCCTTAAGTGTTTCGAAAATTCGCAACTCTTACATTTGCTTACTAATACTTCTAATTTTCAGGCTCCCGCACGGGCAGACGTTGTGAAAAGCTTAAAAAACGGCATTGTGCTCAATCTTTTGGGTATGGGTGCTGCAATTCTTGGCATGCAAGCCACAGTGGGATCATTAGTTGCCAAGGCTCTTACTTCCTCAGCAAATCCATATTACCAAGGGATCTCTCCTGGTTCCAGTCCTGTTCTTGCGTTGGATGTGTTCTTGGTGCAGGTGCTTTTCTTTTCTTACTCTGTTTAAACTTCCTTTGCTTAACATTAACATCATGGATTTTAATACTTGATCAAAATTCTCACTGCTCCAACCAAGATTTTCCTGAGTCACTATATTTTTTATAGCATTATGCTCTTATGAATTTCAATTATGTTTATGATGCTTATGAGTTTCTGCCTTGTAGGCATCTGCAAATACGATCCTCTCCCATTTCTTGGGCCTCGTTTTCTCGTTGGAGCTATTACGTTCAGTGACATTACCACCCCAAGAAAACATTCCTATCCCCAAGCTGGCATAAAATCTGCTACCCAGGGTAGTTAAAGAAAGCTGTTTCTTTCCAAGTCAGAGGAGACGTGTTTTTGAATCTGTTGATTTTGGCATGGGATATTAATTTTTTAGGGGGAACTGCAATGACATGTTGTGCAAAGTTGTCTTTATTCTATTTGCAAAACTCACGTGTCCCTGCTTACTTTTTTTTTTTGATTTTGTTTTTTTGTTTTTTGTTTTTTTGGTGAATAAGTGTCCCTGCTTAAACCATCTTGCTTGTTCTTAAAAAAGGTGAATTTATAGTTGAATTCTTTTGGTAGAAGTTCAGGCCCCCCTAGTAGCAGGTTTTAAATTGAGATTAAGGAGTACTTTCATTCCTTTAATGTCATTTTGAATATCCTTCTGGGAATATTCTTTGTTCACTTCCATGTAAGAACACGCAAAAGGCAAAATAATCCAGAGGTACATACCAAAGGACTTTGAATACTCTAGGTTCCATAATCGCAAGTTAATTGCTCCTACTCTAACAGATGGAAATGAACATGTAAAACCAGAGGTCCAACAACTCCAGACCAAACCTCAATAGTGACACCAGTCCCAAGGAAAAAGGAAAAAAACGATGCAACTGTTAATATTGTGGTCAACCTGATAACCAAGCTCTCTAGTCTCTGCATGTTTAAAATGCATGAGGCCGCAACCCAGTAAAACGGAACCAGAACATACTTCATACGTCGAAAACCCATCTCTAATGTCCTAATATCACATTACCGATCTTGTTACTATCCTGCAGCAAATAAAAATGTGCTTCAGCATCTAAGTGGCAACAAACCAAGGATAATAAACCAGTTAGCACCTTCAAAAACCTAGTTCATATGATCGATACTTTTAATTACAAATAAGGTAAAATTCAGTACGCGAAATTTAGAATAATGCAGAATCATGATGTATTAAAATTATACTGGACATGTTTCAGCTTTCATGAGACGCACACATCACATTCTAAAACATGACGTCTCAAATTCTAAACTAGGCGCAACAAAAACTCTACATTTATGTTCGCCGCTATAACTGGTATATACACATAAAACACGTCAATGATTTGAGTAGGACATGTATGGCAAGTCTGCTTGATACGCAAACCAAATTACACACACCAATAACCAAATACGTACTATTATTGCAAGAATAATACTGGGCAGCAACTTTAATCATCTTAGTTTGGTGTATGAAAAGCACATAATAAATAGAACATAAGATTGTTCCAATTCATAACTTTTTAAGGGAAAGCTGCTCAACAAAGCCAAAGACAATTAGAAGAAGCCAAGTCATCCTAAAAAAACATATGCAACATAAGATCAAGCAAGTTACTAGAGATCACATTAAGATAAAAAACCCATTGTACGTGTAGATATTCTCAATGCACCAAGTGTCTTAAGAACTACAAAGCCATAAAAAGTTAATCAGCATCTATCAAATGAAATCCTGGATCTCCTAGCTCCCAAGACAAACATCATGAAGCAGATTAACCAAGACAAGAATCGAGATGCATTTAAATAATGTAGGCATGCATACACCTCAATATGGTAGGACCTCGACAAAATATTATCACATGACAATAAACAGTCAATAAGCAATGTTAATAACAGTCGAGCAAGGTATCAGGCAAAAGATTTTCAAGCTGTCAAAATAAGGAGATGAGATATATGATAAATACCAGCTATCAAGCCTAAGATAAGGAGATGAGGAAAAATGAAATGCACAGACAAAGGAGTTCTCTTTGAGAAAGAGAGAGAGAGAGATGTTATTTACCTACTGGACCTTCTTCTCCTTATTTAGTGGAATAGGAATCTTCTTTCTAAGGCTTTCATCAATCTTTCGGTACTGTGTCTGTATCAACTTATGCGTTACGCAAACCTTATCATCAATATGGTCCTGGTACTTATCATACAACACTGGAACTGAGAGACTGAGAAGAACCGCTGCACAAGAAAGTCAGAAAAAAGAATGTGAACATACTCGTGTTTGCAAGATAAAGTGGTTGCAAATATTAGTTGGCTGTAAAAATCTTACCAATATAGGCAAGGGTGAGGAAATTGAAGAGGCTCCCCACGTAAGATGCTACCCATAAGCCAAAAGCAACCTGCAGATCCACGTTAATAATTGGGCTGGAAAACAATGACTTAGGTGTTCGATGAGCCTAAATTAATCATGATCACCGGAAGAAAAATATAAGGGAGATGGTAACATGAACCTGGAGAAAGAGCTTCCAATTTCTACCAATAGCAATGTCTCGTGCAGTAGACATTACACGATTAACCCACACCCGCAGTACATCAGCGGCCATCATAACGGATGCCTCAGATATTTCCAGATCAGGAAGGGGAGGTAAAGGTCTGTGATGCAGCATGAATTATTTTTCACTTAACCAAAAAACATAATAAATCAACACAATCTTGGAAACTTTAATTTATTTAATCTGTACAAAAATCCACTTAATTGATGGTCACTTTTTATCATCAAACACTATGTATACTATTCATGACTAATCATGCCTTCTAATTTGCTCCAGGAACATTATGTTTTCCACAGTCAAGTATAGCAGACCCACAAGCACAACCCATCTTCCCTACGATACATTATCTTTTAAGAATAAATTTTTCTTCACTTATCTCGGTCAGTACAAATTCAGACAACAGCAAACACAACAAACTGATGATGTTGCTAATAATAATGATAGCATAATAACCATAAAACAGAAAATATCTCACAAATACCTGTTCAAAAGGGAAGCAGATTTTGCCCAGAAAAATAGGATGACGACAAGCAGCAACAGAACATTCGAGACAAATGATAACGGATTGTAACCTGCTCTCTCAAAAAGGAACCACAACGCCGTTGCTGAGACGAGCAATACAACTCCTACACTCCATTTCTTCCACAGCAGAACATCAGCCACTGACAAAAAATCAAAATAATTACACACATTACTACGACGAATTACGATGTTAAGAGCAAATTATGGCATAATTTTATAGAAACGACTTGAAAGAAATTGCGATTAACGAACGGATGCATGGAATCCAGTGATAAAATGCCCAAAAAAAAAAAAAAATCGTCAATCGTTTGTTGAAGTGAAAATGGATTGATTTGACATTACAAGTCATTGACGAGCAAAATCGATGAGTAAATTAAGTGACAATAACAAAAAAAAAAAAATCTAATGTTGATACGTACGCGTATATGGATTAGCACATAGATGAATATATGTATATATATAAAGAGAGAGAAAGAGATTTACCAAAGCCATCACCGAAAGCTTGATGAACGGAAAAGCGGCGAGAAGGCGAAGAGTCTCCCATGGCAATATGGGCGGTTAGGGTTTTCAGAAAAAAGGAATAGAGAGAGAGGAAGGAGAACGGAGAGGAAGAAGAAAATGCCACCAGCACGTTCAAAGTTAGAGAAAAACGGATTTATTCAAACAAATGATGAAATGCGATTCACAATTTTTAATTTATGTATATTTTTTATGAAGAAAATATTATAATAAATTATAAATAATTATCTGAATTATAATACGGATGTTATTCTAAACGCACAGTTTTATTTAATTCTGAAAAAATAGTTTTATTTAATGTTGATATTAATTGACTAACTCAAAATTTAACATACCTTTTTCCTTCAAAAAATTTTTTGTGGTGCGAAATATGCATATTTATATAAATTTTGAAATTTTTGGTGCTAAATTTTTTTATACCTTTAACCTTATTGTTTTTTTTTTTTGGTTGAAATTTTTGTATGTCAAAAAAACTTTATAAGTTGTTTTATTTTACCAAAAATATTTATAATTTTTTTAACTTATATTCAATTAATAATGAATGCATCATAATTAAAAGTTTAAATTTAAATTAGTTTTAAATTCAAATTAAATTTTAAACCATAGAACTACCAAAATACCATCAACATAATAAATTATATGTTAATTTTCATTAAAAAAACTTAATTTTGGGGTTTTTTTTGTTAACATTTATTGATGTTACCTTTCAAAAACTGAAAAATAAAGGGTATAATTCAGGAAGAGCTTTTATAATTATTCCACAAAAGTAATGGAAACACCCGTGACTGAAATTATTGTCACGCCCCTGGGCGGGGGTCGGTGTCGTGGAGGCTCGATTAGGGGTTAAACGCGATTAAGAATAAAATATTAAGAAAATTCCCAAATGAGCCCCACATTTCACTGAAAATAGATTACTGAATACAAGAGGTTTACAACTCAGCCTCTGACACCGTTTAGGGCTTCACACACATGATATGCAGTATTGTACATACATGAACATGTAAATAACATTACAGACATCAACCACAGTTTAGAAATCTAAATATCAGAGTTTACAAATTCTTACATTCGTACACAGGGAGGATGATCACAATCCTCTCCAAATCAGGTGGTAGCAACTTAGCTACTCCACGCTGCTTCTAGAATCACTTGGGAGGGGTTTAACATTTATAAAACAATAAAATGTGAACGAAAGGCCGAGTATGATATATTTTGAAATAACTTTGTAAATAAGTAAATAAATAAATAAGTAAGTGAATAAAAATAGACATTCAGTTCCGACACAGCAGCCGGAACCTCACATCTTTTTCTCAAAGGAAATAGAACTGAAAATCTCCGTACTACAGGCATCAGCAAGTAATTTATACGATGCTAAATTACTTACACAACCACATGCATAAGCCATATCACCCCGGGCTGGGTTTCGGGTCCTGCCTCCAAGGATGCACTCTCCACATCCTATCTAGGCCATCAGCCAGTTTACCGATTTGCAAGATCTCTTATCTTAAGAAATCATTCATTAAACTTTATGAAACAATTCATTATACTCCCCAGAACTACAACAAGCCACGGGGGTTAAAATGTTTTTCTTTCGCAAACATGCCATTTCTTTAAAACATTTGTAAGGCCAAAACTCTTTTAAAAACAGGCCCACAAAGAAAAGGGTAAGAAATCCTACCTCACAAATATCAAACCTGGCTAGCGTTACACTATTCCGGTTTTCACTTCCTCAAAGCCCCTCAATCCGAGTCCTCAGCTAGCACTGATACAAAACAACACTTTAGGATTCAATTCTCATTCCTAAAGCAATCCAATCTCAATTATATCCTTTTAGATTTCCTATTAGTGTGCCATAATTCAATTACTGGTTTCACAACCATTTTATGTTTCAAATCATCATCCCAAGGGTTTTCAATCTCAAAACATGGATTAAAGAAGCTAATCCATTCATTCTAGGTCCCCAAATGAAGCTAATTTGGGTTCTCTTAAAAAACTGAGGTCAAGACAGGGTCAAACTCAGTGTACACCGGTCGACCGGTGACAGAGCAGTGCAACACCACCGGTTGACTGGTGGTGTGCACTTCGGTCAAGTGCACAGGTCGACTTGATGTAGTGAATCTGGTCAATCAGATAGGTCGACCGGTGGGATCAACAGCGTGAGGAAAACTCACCAAAATTAGTCTGAAAACCTACAATTTCAGTTCCAAATCAAAATATCTCAAAGGAAAACCACTAGATCCGGGTCCTAAGTACTAAATCAAGTCCAAAGAACCCAATATCTCCAATTTCTACCATAGTTTTACTCAAAATCTATCACAATCCATTTCAAACCAAAACTAAGTTTTTAAATCCGAAAAACTTGAGATTCAAGAAAGGTTTTTAGAAATCTTACCTCGAATTCTTCTCTTGATGTTGAAAACTTCTTTAAATTCCTCATTGGTTTGAAATCCGGTTGGTTTGAGGTAAAACGGGAGAGAGAGAGAGATAGTGAGGTTGAGAGTGAGAGTGAGTGAGAGAGAGAGAGTTGCATGGGCAGGGAAGGAAAGAAAGAAAAAGAAAAGGGAAAAGAAAAGAAAATGGACAGGTGTCAAACATTTAAAAGACAGTCCAGAAAATGTGCCCAAACACACTTCTGGGTAAAATATAATTACTGAGAATATTTAAATACATTAGAATTATTTAAATTTACTCGTCATAAACGTTTATTAATCAATAATTAATTTATTAAACCAGATTAGGCACACTAATAACTCTCAATTTCCTTAATTAATATAATTTAATTCTTCGGGGTGTTACAACTCCACCCCCTTAAGAAATTTCGTCCTCGAAATTAGGACTCACCTCAAAGTGAAAACAGATGCGGGTACCGCTCCTGCATCATCGTTTCAAGCTCCCGTGTCGCTTCCTCAACTCCATGGTGCTGCCATAACACTTTCACTAACGGGATCTCACGATGACGCAAACTCTTCATCTTTTGATCAAGTATCTAAACTGGCGCTTCCTCGTACATTGCGTCATACTGTATCAGAACGTCATACTATTGCACCACGGCTTCCGGATCAAGTTGACATTTGTGAAGCATCGAGACGTGAAACACGTCATGCACGTGAGATAACTCAGGTGGTAGGGCGAGACGATACGCCATGACACAAACTCGTTGCACGATCAGGAATGGTCTAACGTATCTTGGCGTAAGTTTTCCTTTTACTCCAAAATGGACAACTCCTTTGCGCGGAGAAACCTTCAACAGAACGAAGTCGCCTTCCTGGAATTCTAAAGGCCTACACCTTCTGTCAGCATAGCTCTTTTGACAACTCCGAGCTGTTAACAATCGTTCCTGAATCATGGCTATCTTCTTGTTATTATCTTGAATCACTTCTGGTCCAGTAGTAAGCCAATTTTTTGGTTCCAACCAACACAGAGGTGATCTACAAGGACGACCATAGAAAGCTTCAAACGGTGCCACGCCGATGCTGGCCTGATAGTTGTTGTTGTAAGCAAACTCGGCAAGGTGCAGATATTTCTTCCAGTTTCCACCAAAGTCCTAAATACAAGCACGAAGCATATCCTCCAGAATCTAAATAACTCTTTCAGATTGCCCATCAGTCTGAAGATGAAATGCTGTGCTGAAATTCAATTATGTTCCTATGGCTTCCTGGAAACTTTTCCAATACCTTGCATTAAAATGTGTGTCACGATCAGACGTAATCGATAACGGTACCCCGTGAAGTCTCATGATGTGCTCCAGGTATAATGCAGCCAGAATCTTCCGAGAATAAGTCACACAAAAAGGTATAAAATGCGCAGATTTCGTTAACCTGTCCACCACCACCCAGATGGCATCGTGCTTTTGCTCAATCCTTAGAAATCTCATCAGAAAATTCATCGTGATGTGTTCCCATTTTCATCCCGGTACAGGTAAAGGTTGTAACTCTCCCACAGGTTTCTAATGTTCAGTTTTGATCTAGAGACAAGTTACACATTCTGAGACATACTCACGAATGTCTTTCTTCATGCCTCTCCACCAGTATTATCGTTTAAGATCCTGGTACATCTTGGTACTTCCCAGATGAATAGCGTACCTCAATTTATGGGCCTTATGCAATATCACCTTATTGATCTCATCCACCTTAGGAACAGCTAGGCGGTTGTGAAAGTAAAGCGCTCCATCTTCTCAGATTCTCCAATCCTCAAGCTGCTCTCCATTCTGGATTCTAATCCAGATTCCTTGGAGATGAGGATCCTGCCATTAGTTCTGCTTAACTTGTTACACAAGGGCAGGTGTGGAGATCATATTATACACTATTGCCTAGTTATAATCCTCATAGTATTGAAGTTTATAATCGCTTATTACTTCAGTCCTTTTCTAGTCTTCCAAAGCTAATGACGCCATAATTCCTGTAGGCTTCCCGCTAAGGGCATCAGCTACCACATTAGCTTTCCCTGGATGATACTACAGTGTGAAATCATAATCTTCCATGTATTCCACCCATCTCCTCTGTCTGAGATTCAGATCTTTCTGAGTAAACAAGTACTTCAGACTCTTGTGGTCAGAGAAGACCTGAAACTTTGCTCCATAGAGATAGCATCTCCATATCTTTAGAGCAAATATCACCGTTGCTAATTCCAAGTCATGAGTGGGGTAGTTCTATTCATATGGTCTTAGTTGGCGAGATACGTAGGCTACAACACGTCCACCTTACATCAAAACATAACCAAGTCCACTCCCTGAGGCATTAGAATATACCTCGTATGGCTCTTCACTATTGAGAATAATCAGGACTGGTGCACTTGTCAACCTTACCTTCAGCTATTGGAAAGCATATTCGCATCCAACATCCTATTTAAATCTGACTTCTTTCTTAGTTAACCGAGTCATCAGTGCATCGAGAAGTCCTTTACGAATCGTTGATAGTATCCTGCTAGTCTAAGGAAACTTTGAATCTCCGCTACATTCTTTGGCCTTTCCCACTGTAGCATAGTCTCGATCTTGGAAGGGTCCATAGAAATTCCTTGTCCTGATATCACATGGCCAATGAACTTCACCTCTGTCAGTCAGAAGTCACATTTCTCATTTTTCGCATACAACTGGTGTTCATGAAGAGTTTGAAGAATAATTCTAAAATGCTACCCATGTTCTTCCCAAGTCTTCGAATAGACCAGAATGTCATCGATAAAGACGATCACAAACTGATCCAAGTACGGCTAGAAAACACGGTTCATTAGATCCATGAATGTAGTTGGGGCATTTGTCAGCCCAAAAGGCATTGCCAGAAACTTAAAATGCCCATATCGAGTTCTAAAAGCAGTTTCAGAATATCTTCCTCTTTAATCTTTAGCTGGTGATATCCTGACCTCAAGTCAATCTTAGAGTAATACTATGATCCACCCAACTGATTGAATAACTCATCGATCCTCGACAGTGGGTATTTATTCTTCACAGTTACCCTATTCAATTGATGATAGTCAATGCACAACCGAAGTGATTCGTCGTGCTTCTTTACAAACAACACCGGTGCACCCCAAGGGGAAGTATTATTCCTTATGTACCCTTTTTCTGCTAGCTCTCTGAGCTGTTTCCTTAATTCCCTAATTTCTGCAGGTTCCATCCGGTAAGGAGGAATGGAAATTGGAGCCATTCCCGGTATTAAATAAATGCCGAATTCAATCTCCCGATCCAGCGGTAAACCGAGTAACTCATCAGGAAATACATATGCAAATTCATCCACCACAGGAATTCCCGCATTGTCTCATGTTACCTCTGGTTCACCTTCTAGAGCAAGAAGGAAAGAAAAGCAAGCCAGGTTTCTCCGTCCCCCAACGCTATATCGCAATAGTCATTCTTCCAGGACTAGGTTCATGTTTGCTTGATAAGTGATTATTGCCCTAGACTTAGTCGTCAAGGTTACTCTCCTACGATAACAATTAACAATCGCACCGTATCTTGCTAACCAATCCATTCCGAGTACCACATCAAACAGACTCATCGGAAGGATTATTAGGTTAGCTCTTAATCGCTCACCTCCAATCGTGATTTCACACGATTTACATACACTAATTACCTCCACACATCCCAGTGGGGAGTTTAACATCATCGGGGTTTCCAAGCTCTCAGATTTCAGTTTCAAGGCTTGCACAAAAGAACTTGATATAAAAGAATGAGTAGCACCAGTATCAAATAATACATGTGCTAGAGAGTGAGAGATTAGGATCATACCCTTAGCCACTGTGTTATTGGCCTGTCCTCTAGAACTACCTCCTATCAGGGTGTAAGCTTGTCCTTGTGCTTTCCCTTTCCCTTTATCACTAATATTAGGCATTTGGGTCCCTAGCCTATATTGTTGTAGCAGAGGTATCTGCACCGGTCCTGGCATTTGAGGCCAAAACTGTGGATATTGAGGCTGACGGTAGGTTGGCATATGAGGGTATGGCATCAGTAGTTGTGGCTGATAAGGTGGCACAAACTGCGGTGGCCTCTCTTGACCGTAAGAAGCATCACTATGAGATTATTGAGTCGGTGGCTGATTCTGATTTAGACAGTTCCTCCTAATGTGGCCAACTTGCCCACAATAATGGCACTTGAGTCTATAAGGACCACTTCTGTCACTTCCAGAGGAATGATGAGGGGTATTTCCACAACAAATCAAGTACTTTTAAGCTTGAATATTTGTAAGTTTTCAAGCATTTTTGTTAGTTTAATGTCTTTTGTATGCTTTTTATATGAATTATAAATAAATACGAACTTGGATGATTTTGCATGAAGAAAAGAAGAATATTTGCCCAACTTGTGAAACAATGGCAAGATGAGGTGAAAGAGGATTTTAAGGCACAAAAGATGTGGCTTTGGAATGCAAGAAAGTGGGCTACGGTGCGCAGATAATAGAGTGACAGGCAATATGTCACCCGTAAATAGGCGATATATCGCCTAAAGAAGAAAAAAGAGCTCGCGTGCCCAAATCAGTGGAGTCAAGTTAGAATGGGGCACGCACCCGCACCGTGGCCCCCTACGCGTCCGCATCCTAGCCACCAGGCGTGCGCCCCACATCCAGGTGCGCACCCCACACCCAGACGCGCGCCCAGAAGCCTACCCGCGCGTTGCAGCGCGCCCAATGGGCGCTGCAGCGTGCCCAAAGAGGCCTGATGAGACCCGCGCACTGCAGCGCGCCAAAAGACCTGCCCCGTGCGCTGCAGTGCGCCCAAAGGTGCTGCAGCGCACCTCAGCCCACAGCAGCGGGATCCTTCTTCCAAAAATGCGCGTTACAGCGCGTTTTCACACAGGCTTTAGCGCGCGTATGAATCCCTAGCTCCGAAACTGAGTAGTATAAAAGGAAAAAGATGCCACTTGAGAAGGGGAGCCCGAAAAACTGAAGAAAACATCAAAAGGAGGCCGAAATCCTTCATCTTGGAGGTCCTTGGAAGCTCTTCAATGGATATTGGGTTTTATCTTCTTTCATATATTTTTCCATGTTGAGCT
Source organism: Morus notabilis (assembly GCF_000414095.1). Classification (NCBI taxonomy): domain Eukaryota; kingdom Viridiplantae; phylum Streptophyta; class Magnoliopsida; order Rosales; family Moraceae; genus Morus; species Morus notabilis. The sequence continues at coordinate 733,350 of NW_010366164.1, forward strand.
AGACACTAAATCTAGGACTTGATGTAGTTTTATTTGAACTATGTTTTGAATATTTTGTTAATTGCTAATTTAATTTAATTTTCAATTCATTTATGTTTCTCTATGCTTAATGCTTGTAAGTTATTTGGCCAACGAGTTAGATGATTTTTAGATTGTGAATTTGATGCTTGGGAGAGATTGAGTTCTTTATCTAGATTTGAGAAGCATAGTCTAGGTTGTTGTGAGACCGGCAGGGGAACAACGCTTAGATAATCAAATTAGGATTTAGGTCGTTGTGAGGCCAGGAGGCGATCAATATTCCTATTTTCTAATTCTAAAGGCGAAGCTTAATTTGTGTTTAAATATTCATTTCGAATAGGGATATTATTTTGGGTATTTAAATACAATTTCTTGTGAGGCACTCGGGAGAGGTTGCGAGATGACATTAGAGACTTGATTAATGAATTGAACGGAATTGATTAGCGATTACATAATAGGATAAACAAAGGAATAATAAACTGAAATCAAGTCTCTAGACCATTTGTGTATAGATACTTTATTTTTATTCTTATATTTATTTTGTTTTTGTTCTTAATTATCATTTTATTAGGTTGCCTAGATAGAGTTAAGTTACGATAATTACGGTACTTAACGGCAATTCTAAACCCAATCCCTATGGAGACGATACTCACTCACCCTATACTCAAAACTTGACACCGTACGCTTGCGGAAATTTATTATACAAAATTAAATTTTTTTGTCAATTTTAAAGGCAATTTTTTGCAGACATACCCAGAAAAATGTAAGGATCATGTCTGTAAAATTTCATAATATTATGACATCTTTTTTATTTTATTTTATTTTTCAAACTTGAAAAATAAAGAAAATCATAAAAAAATAGAATATTCATCAAAAAAATGGTGATGCTTTTTGCATTAATTCCTAAAAATCATGTATTAATTTTAGAATGCAAAACGCATTTACAAATATAAATTTTTGACCCATCCCGGCCCCTGGGTGCCCCACTATGCGGGTCGGGGGTTTTTTGACATCGTTTTACGTTTTTTTTGTCAATCTTTGTGGCAATTTTTTGCTGGCATGCCCAGAAAAATGTAAGGATCGTGTATGCAAAATTTCATAATCTTTTGACGTCGTTTTATTTTATTTTGTTTTTCAAAGATGAAAAATAAAGAAAATCCTAAAAAAATAGATCATTCATCAAAAAATGTAGGCGCTTAAACCATTAATTCCTAAAAATTGTGTATTAATTTTAGAATGTAAAACATAAATAAAAATATAAAGTTTTGACACATCCCGGCCCCTATGTGCCCTACTACTCAGGTCGGGGGTTTTTGGACGGTGTTTTACATTTTTTTTCCTTTTTGAGGCCATTTATTATGGACATGTGCAGAAAAATATAAGGATCGTGTCTGTAAATTTTCATAATGTTTTGACGTCGTTATTATTTTATTTTATTTTTTTAAGATAAAAAATAAAGAAAATCATAAAAAATAGAATATTCATCAAAAAATGGCCATGCTTATTGCATTAATTTTTAAAAATTGTATATTAATTTTAGAATGCAAAACAGAAATAAAAATGTAAATTTTTGACCCATCCCGGCCCCTGGGCGGCCCACTACGCGATTAAGGAGTTTATGATAGCGTTCCACTTTTTTGTCAGTTTTTGAGGCTGTTTTTTGCAGACATAGCCAGAAAAATATAAGCATCGTGTCCACAAAATTTCATAATGTTTTGACATTTATTTTATTTTTCAAACTTGAAAAATAAAGAAAATCATAAAAAATAGAATATTCATCAATAAATGGTGCTGCTCATTGCATTTATTCCTAAAAACTGTGTATTAATTTTAAAATGTAAAAGATAAATACAAATATAGAGTTTTGACCTATCTCGGCCACTATGAGCCCCACTACGCGGGCCGGGCGCTTTTTGACAGCATTTTAATTTTTTTGTAAGTTTTTCCGGCTACTTTTTCCTGGCATGTCCAAAAAAATATAAGGATCGTGTCTATAAAATTTCATAATGTTTTGACTTCGTTTTTATTTTATTTTATTTTTTAAAAATAAAAAATAAAGAAAATCATGAAAAATAGAATATTCATCCAAAAATGGTGAAGCTTGTTTCATTAATTCCTAAAAATCGTATATTACTTTTAGCACATAAAAGACAAATAAAATTGTAAATTTTTTATCCATCCTAGCCCCTGGGTGCCCCATTACGCGGGCGGGGACATTTTGAACACGTTTTACTTCTTTTTGTCTTTTTTAGGCCATTTTTTTGGAGGCATGTCCTGAAAAATGTAAGGATCGTGTCTGTAAAATTCCACAGTGTTTTGACGTCGTTTTTATTTTATTTCATTTTTCAAAGATGAAAAATAACAAAAATTATAAAAAATATAATATTCATCAAAAAGTGGTGCCACTATGCGGGCCGGGGGCTTTTTTACAGCATTTGTCTTTTTTTGGGTCATTTTTAGGCCAATTTTGAGGCATGCCCAGAAAAGTGTAAGGATCATGTCTGCAAAATTTCATAATATTTTTACGTCATTTTTATTTTATTTTATTTTTTAAAGACGAAAATAAAGAAAATCATAAAAAATAGAATCTTGATAAAAAATGGTGCTGCTTGTTGCATTAATTTCTAAGAATCGTATATTAATTTTAGAATGCAAAAGATGAGTAAAAATGTAAATTTTTGACCCATCCCGGCCCGTGGGCGCCTCCCTACACGGGCCCAGGGCTTTTTGACAGCGTTTTACTTTTTTTTTGTCATTTTTTGTGTCCATTTTTTGCAGGCATGTCCAAACAAATGTAAGGATCCTCTCTGCAAAATTTCACAATTTTTTGACGTCATTTTTATTTTATTTTACTTTTTAAAGATGAAAAATAAAGAAAATTATAAAAAAGAGAATATTCATCAAAAAATTGTGCTGCTTATGGCATTAATTCCTAAAACTCATATATTAATTTTAGAATACAAAACATAAATAAAAATGTAAAGTTTTTAGCCATCCCGGCCCCTGAGCGCCCCACTACGCGAGCTCGGGGCTTTTTGACAAAGTTTTACTTTTTTTTGTCATTTTTTGCGGCCATTTTTTTGCAGGCATGTCTAGAAAAATGTAAGGATTGTGTCTGTAAAATTTCACAATGTTTTGACGTCATTTTTATTTTATTTCATTTTTCAAAGATGAAAAATTAAAAAAATTATAAAAAATAGAATATTCATCAAAAAATGGTGCTGCTTGTTGTATTAATTCCTAAAAATCATATATTAATTTCAGAATGTAAAACATAAATAAAAATATACATTTTTCGGCCCCTGGGCGCACCACTACGCGGGCTGTGGGTTTTTTGGAAGCATTGTTCTTTTTTTTTTTTTTTTTTTTTTTTTTTTTTGGGGCCAATTTTTTTTTTTTTTTTTTTTTTTTCATTTTTGTGGCCAATTTGTCAATGCATGCCCAGAAAAATGTAAGGATCGTGTATGAAAAATTTCATAATGTTTTGACATGGTTTGTATTTAATTTTATTTTTCAAAAATGAAAAATAAAGAAAATCATAAAAAGTATAATATTCATCAAAAAATGGTGCTACTTGTTGTATTAATTCTTAAAAATCGTATATTAATTTTAGAATGTAAAAGATAAATAAAAATGTAAATTTTTTACCCATCCCGGCCCGTGGGCGACCCACTACGTGGGTCGGGGGGTTTTTGACATCGTTTTAATTTTTTTGTCATTTTTTGTGTCCATTTTTTGCAGGCTTGCCCAAAAAAATGTAAGGATCGTGTCTGCAGAATTTCATAATCTTTTAACCTCATTTTCATTTTATTTTACTTCTCAAAGTCAAAAAATAAAGAAAATTTTTTAAAAATAATATATTCATAAAAAAATGGTGCTGCTTGTTCTATTAATTCCTAAAAATCATATATTAATTTTAGTATTCAAAACACAAATAAAAATCTAAGTATTTTACCCATCCCGGCCGCTGGGCGTGCCACTACGTTGGTCGGGGGCTTTTTGACAGCGTTATATTTTTTTGTTTGTTTTTTAGGCCATTTTTTGCAGGCATGCCCTAAAAATATAAGGATCGTGTATGCAAAATTGCATAATGTTTTGACGTCATTTTTATTTTATTTTATTTTTAACATACAAAAAATAAAGAGAATCATAAAAAAATAGAATATTCGTCAAAAAAATGGTGCTGCTTATTGCATTAATTGCTAAAAATTATATATTAATTTTATATTGCAAAAGCTAAATAAAAATGTAAAATTTTGACCCATCCCGGCCTCTGGGCACCCCATTACGCAGGCCAGTGGCATTTTGAAGGCGTTTTACTTTTTTTGTCATTTGTTGAGGCCATTTTTTACAGACATGTCCAGAAAAATATATGGATCGTGTCTGTAAAATTTCACGGTGTTTTGATATCGTTTTTATTTTATTTTATTTTTCAAACACAAAAAATAAAGAAAATGATAAAAAATAGTATATTTCTCAAAAAATGGTGCTACTTGTTATATTAATTCCTAAAAATTGTATAGAACGCAAAACAAAAATGAAAATGTAAATTTTTGACCTATCTCGGCCCCTGGGCGCCTCACTACGCGGGTCGTGGGCTTTTTGGTATCATTTTCCTTTTTTTGGTCATTTTTTAGGCTAATTTTTGCAGGCGTGCCCAGAAAGATGTAAGGATCATGTTTCCAAAATTTCATAATGTTTTGACATCATTTTTATTTTATTTTATTTTTTAAAGATGAAAAAAGAAAGAAAATCGTAAAAAATATAATATTCATAAAAAATGGTGCTGCTTGTTGCATTAAGTCCTAAAAATCATATATTAATTTTAGAATGCAAAAGATAAATAAAAATGTCAATTTTTGACCCAACCCGGCCACTAGGCGCCCCACTACGCGGGCCGGTGACATTTTGATAGCGTTTTACTTTTTTTATCAGTTTTGAGGGCATTTTTTTGCAGAGATCCCCAAAAAACTTTATGCATTATGTCTGCAAAATTTCATGACGTTTTGGCATCTTTCTTATTTTATTTTATTTTTCAAATTTGAAAAAAAAAGAAAATCATTAGAAATAGAATATTCATCAAAAAAATGGGGTTGCATTTTGCATTTATTCCTAAAAATCATATATTAATTTTAGAACGCAAAATACAAATAAAAATAGAGTTTTGACCCATCTTGGCACTATTACGCGGACTGGGAGCTTTTCGACAGCGTTTTAATTTTTTGTTAGTTTTTCAGGCCATTTTTTGCAGGCATACCTAGAAAAATATAAGGATCGTGTCTGTAAAATTTCATAATGTTTTGACGTCTTTTTATTTTGTTTTATTTTTTAAAGATGAAAAATAAATAAAATCATAAAAAAGAGAATATTGATCAAAAAATGGTGCTGCTTATTGCATTAATTCTTAAAAATAGTATATTAATTTTAAAATGTAAAACATAAATAAAAATATAAATGTTTGACCCATCCCGGCCCATAGGCTCCCCATTACGCGGGCCAGGGCTTTTTGACAGTGTTTTACTTTTTTTATTATTTTTTGAGGCCATTTTTTGCAGGCCTGTCCAGAAAAATCTAGGGATTGTGTCTGTAAAATTTCATAGTGTTTTGACGTCGTTTTTATTTTATTTCATTTTTCACACACGAAAAATAAAAAAAATTATAAAAATACTCTATTCAGCAAAAAATAGTGTTGCTTGTTGTATTAATTGCTAAAAATCGTATATTAATTTTTGGAATGCCAAACATAAATAAAAATGTAAATTTTTGACCTATCTCGGCCCCTGGGCGCCCTACTACGCGGGTCGGGGGCTTTTTGACAGCATTTTTTTGTCATTTTTTAAGCTCACTTTTTGCAGGCATACCCAGAAAAGTGTAAGGATCGTGTCTGTAAAATTTCCTAATGTTTTAACATCCTTTTTATTTTATTTTATTTTTGAAAGATGAAAAATAACAAAAATTGTAAAAAAATAAAATATTCATAAAAAAATAGTGCTGCATGTTGCATTAATTCTAAAAGATAAATTAATTTTAGAATGTTAAAGATAAATTAAAATGTAAATTGTTTACACATCCCGGCCCCTGGGCACCCCTTACGCGGGCCGGAGACTTTTTGACAATGTTTTACTTTTTTTGTCATTTTAGACGCTATTTTTTGTAGGCATATCTAAAAAAATGTATGGATCGTGTCTGTAAAATTTCACAGTGTTTTGACATCATTTTTATTTTATTTTATTTTATTTTTGAAACACAAAAAATAAAGAAAATTATAAAAAATAGGATATTTATCAAAAAATTGTGCTGCTTGTTGTATTAATTCTAAAAAATCCTATATTAATTTTAGAATGCAAACTATAAATAAAAATATAAATTTTTTACCCATCCCGTCCCCCGAGCGTCCCACTACGTACGCCGTGGGCTTTTTGACAGCATTTTTTTTTGGCATTTTTAGGCCAATTTTTCCAGGCATGCCCAGAGAATTATAAGGATCGTGTCTGCAAAATGTCATAATGTTTTGACGTCGTTTTTATTTTATTTTATTTTTCAAACAAGAAAAATAAAGAAAATTATAAAAAATAGTATGTTCATCAAAAAATGGTGCTGCTTGTTGTATTAACTCCTAAAAATCGTATATTAATTTTAGAATGCAATACATAAATAAAAATGTAAATTTTTAACCCATCCCGGCCCGTGAGAGCCCCACTACTCGGGCCGGGGGCTTTTTGACAGCATTTATCCTTTTTTGTGTCATTTTTATGCCAATTTTGGAGGCATGCCTAGAAAAATGTATGGATCATGTGTGTAAAATTTCATAATGTTTTGACGTTGTTTTTATTTTATTTTATTCTTTAAAGACAAAAAATAAAGAAAATTATAAAAAATAGTATATTCATCAAAAAATGGTGCTGCTTGTTGTATTAATTCCTAAAAATCATATATTAATTTTAGAATGCAAAACATAAATAAAAATGTAGAGTTTTAAGCCATCCCGGCCATGGGCGCCCTACTACACGGGCTGGGGGTTTTTTGAAAATGTTTTACTTTCTTTGTCATTTTTTGTGGCCATTTTTTTGCAGGCATGTCTAGAAAAATGTAAGTTTCATGTCTGCAAAATTTCACAATGTTTTGAAGTCGTTTTTATTTTATTTTATTTTTCAAACACGAAAAGTAAAAAAATTATAAAAAATAAAGTATTCATCAAAACGTTGTCCTGCTTTTTCTATTAATTCCTAAAAATTATAAAAAATAGAGTATTCATCAAAACGTTGTCCTGCGTTTTGTATTAATTTCTAAAAATTATAGATTAATTTTTGATGACAAAACATAAATAAAAATATAAATTTGACCCATCCCGGCCCCTAGACGCCCCACTACGCCGGTCGAAGGCTTTTTGATGGCATTTTTGCCTTTTTTGTCATTTTTAAGGCCAATTTTTGTAGGCACGCCTAGAAAAATGTAAGGATCTTGGCTGTAAAATTTCATAATGTTTTGAAGTCATTTTTATTTTATTTTCTTTTTCAAAGATAAAAAAAAAGAAAATTATAAAAAATAGATTATTCATAAAAAATGGTGCTGCTTATTGTATTAATTCCTCAAAATTGTGTATTAATTTTATAATGTAAAACGTAAATAAAAAATGTAAATTTTTTACCCATCCCGGCCCCTGGGTGCCCCACTACGCGGGCCAGGGGCTTTTAACAGCATTTTACTTTTTCTTGTCATTTTAGGCCATTTTTGCAGGCACGTTCATAAAAATTTAAGGATCGTGTCTACAAGATTTCACAGTGTTTTGACGTCGTTTTGATTTTATTTTATTTTTCAAAGATAAAAAATAAAGAAAATTATAAAAAATAGTATATTCATAAAAAAATAGTGTTGCTTACTGTATTAATTCCTAAAAATTTAATTAATTTTAGAATGTAAAACATAAATAAAAATGTAAAGTTTTAACCCATCCCGGCCCCTGGGTGCCCCCCTATGCGGGCCGAGGGCTTTTTGACATAATTTTTCTTTTTTGTCATTTTTTGAGGCTGATTTTTACATACATGCCCAGAAAAAGCTAAGGATCATGTCTGTAAAATTTCGTAATGTGTTGACGTCGTTTTTAATCTATTTTATTTTTTAAAGACAAAAGATAAAGAAAATAATAAAAAATAGAATACTCATCAAAAAATGGAGCTAGTTGTTGCATTAATTTCTAAAAATCATATACTTATTTGAGAATGCAAAACATAAATGGAAATATAAATTTTTAACCCATCCCGGTCCGAGGGCGCCCCACTACGCGGGCCGGGGGCTTTTTGACAGCGTTTTACTTTTTTTTTTATCAATTTTTGAGGCCATTTTTTGTAGGCAAGCCTAGAAAAATGTAAGGGTTGTGTCTGCAAAATTTTATAATGTTTTTGCAACATTATTTGTACAAGTTGCGAGGATAGAGAGTAAGTATGGTATTAACCCCCTGACGGTGTAATGAGTACAACACCTGCCCCAACACTATTTTTCCTTGCTGCTCCATCAAAGTAAAGTTGCCAGAAAGACATTTCAGTGGCAAATATTTCTTCATCTGGAAGGTCATCGGGCAATTCCATATTGTCGGGAATGGGGTGTGCTGCTAAGAAATCAGCAAGTGCTTGGCCTTTGACTGCTTTCTGTGGTACAAACTTGACATCAAACTCTGACAAGATCATAGACCATATAGCGAGACGCCCTGAGAGTACCGGCTTTGTGAGTATGTACCTTAAGGGATCTGCCCTTGATAGGAGAGTCACCGAGTGTGATAACAAATAATGTCGTAACTTCGTGACAGCAAAAACTAGGGCCAAGTACATTTTTTCAATTAGGCGATAGTTATGTTCTGTCCCTACTAATGTTCTACTTATATAGTACAGGACATGCTCTTTCCCATCTTGATTGTTTTGAGCTAACAATGCTCTCAAAGAGCGTTCAAGTGCCGCAATATACAAGATCAATGGTTTTCCGATTATTGGAGCCATAAGCACTGGTGGATTCAACAAGCATCTTTTTATGCTTTCAAAAGCATTTTGACATGTATCATCCCATACAAATGGTACATCTTTTTGAGTTAATCTTGTAAAGGGTTGGCATCTACCAGACACGTTAGAAATAAATCTCCTTATGTGTGCAAGTTTCCCCTGCATTCCTCGTAACTGGCGCAGGTTGCGAGGTGGAGGCATTTATGTGATTGCCTTTATTTTTGCTAGATTAATTTCAATTCCTCTATGTCTCACCATGAACCTGAGGAATTTTCCAGAAGTTACACCAAATGCACATTTCAAGGGATTCATTTTAACTTGGTGTTGTCGGAGTCTATCAAAAACTCGTTTAAGATCATCTAAATAATACTCCCTTTCCTTAGTCTTGACTACCAAGTCATCGACATAGCACTCAATGGTGTTATGGAGCGTGTCATCAAACACGACAGTCATGGCCCTCTGATACGTTGCCCCTGCATTTTTAAGTCCGAATGACATCTCTGTATAACAGTAAATACCCTTTGGCGTTCGGAAAGCAGTAAGCTCTTCATCTTCTGGTGCCATCTTGATTTGGTTATATCCCGAGAATCCATCCGTGAAGGATAACGCCCCAAATCCAGTAGTAGCATCAACTAACAACTCAGTTATTGGGAGCGGAAACTCATCATTTGGACAAGCATTGTTAAGGTCTCTATAATCCACACAAATATGAATTTGCCCGTTCTTTTTCTGTACAGGGACAATATTCGCCAACCAAGTCAGATATTGAACTTCCCGGATGAAGCCAGCTTTAATCAGTTTATCAACCTCTGCTTCAATTTGTGCAACTAACTGTGGACAGACACGTCTTTGGGCTTGCTTTACGTATCGAACATCCTTTGATACAACTAGTTTATGGACTGCTACCTCTGGATCTAACCCTGGCATGTCTTTATAACTCCAAGCAAACACATCTCGATATTCTCGAAGACATTGCTGGTATGATTGTTGTTCTTACGCTGTCAAAAGAGCACTCACAAAAACTGGCCTTGGATATTCTTCTGTACCGAGGTTAATTTCCTTAAGCTCGTCAACTGTTGCTTGTCCTCTGTCTTCTAATCCCAGAGGAGCTGGTACAGTGTTGATGAATTTTTTAGAGGGCTCAGGTGTACGATTTTCTGATTCATTACCAGAACTTTCTTCGAATGAAACACAATTGACCTGTTCATTTTCTTCTAGTTGCTCTTGAATCATAATCTCTTCTTTTTTTGATGAAGCAGATTTTTGTTGTCCTTTTACCTTCCACTTCTTGTTCTTTTTGAACCATTTTGATCGAGATACAGATGGGTATTTGATTCTTTCAAAGACAGAAACTCGTGGTGCTGTATTTCTCGCATTTTCTTCTGAGAAGGTGTCCTGTTCTCTTTCCGTAAACACTTCAGGCTCAAGGGCAGCTTTCAAACAAGAGTTGTTATGATTGATTACAACTTTTCCTTGTTGTTTCTTGAAAAAAACTTTCTTGCCCTTCGCCTTTGATTTTCTTGACATAAGGCTAGGAAATGTCATTGGCTTGTTTGAATTGACAGTTACAACACGTTTGTTTGAGCTTCCGCGTTCACCAAAAGTAATTGAGATCTGCATTTTTCCAACTGGGAAAGTTTGATCTAGCTTCCGAAGCGGGAAGGTGAAACTAGTCATCAATGTCTCAACCACACTCTTGACAGATGCTAAAGCCTTTTGTCCAGGAGCTCGCTGACTTTTGGGCACGTACTTAAAAGTCATCTTTTGATTGAGCTTGGATGAGCTCTTAACCTGTTTGGTGGTGCCATTCATCTTTTCTCCTTTTGACATTTTGATGGCATCCTTTAAGATTGTGACATCGGCCGATTTGTAGAATTTGGCATCAGTGTAGTTTACCTGTTCCCCTCTAAACGGGTTCAGATCTGCGTTTACTTTCATTACTTCCCCATCTTTGCAAAACTTAAAACATTGATGAAGTGTCGAAGGGATAACGTCACACCCATGGAGCCACGGCCTTCCTAACAGCACGTTATAGGAAGTATTTGAATCGATCACATGGAAAAGGACATTTGAGCTTAATTCACCTATTTCAACTTTTAAGGTGATACTCCCCAATGCTTTCTCCCCCGCTTGGTTGTACCCTTGGATTGTCAATAGGGAAGGGGATAAATGTCGAGGTTGTAAGCCAACTACCCTGAGACTTTTCAAAGGGAGTACATTTACCGCCGAACCACCATCAAACATTATATGGTTTATTTTAGTATCGAAAATCGTCCCCGTAACATAAAGTGGTCGATTGTGGTTTTCTTTGCCGAGTTGGCGGTCATCATCACCGAAGGAGATGCATGCCATGCAAGAAGCGCAGATTTCATAAGATGACACTTTACCTCCAGGAGCCTCTATCTTCCCTTTAAAAGGTTCCGGATCGGTTAATGTAGTTATGAGCACTTTTCTAAGCTTTGGAGACATTTGTAGAGCATCATAAACACTTAACAAAGCAGAAATGCACTTTAAATGAGCCAGAATGTTGTAATTAACATGGCCTGAGTGACTTTCTTCTTCTCTGATAGACTTAGGATGGGCTCCGTTGTCTTTAATTTTTGTGTTTTTCTTGCCTTTTATGAGCTCATTTGCCTCATTTACTTTCTGAATGTTACGCTTCATTTCCCGAAGCGTTATCCCATCTACCCCCTCTGAATCAATGGCATCTTGAAGGGATTCGGGCTCTTTCATCCTTTCTTCTTCTCCTCCTTCTTCTTCTTCAGAAATCACGCAACATTGAACGACATCTTCATCATAGAGTGGCTCTTCCTCTAGTAATATTTCAGAAGTGATATCACTATTGCTCTTTTCTTCTTCGGAAGCTCTAGGATCCTCTTGAAGTGCTTTAGGCAGAAATTCCTTCAGCGTGAATGGCGTTCTTATTGGTTGCATGTATTCTTCTTCATTGAGATTCCTTGTCTTCTTGGCTCTTCTTCTTTTCTTTTTGTTCTTTTTTAGTTCGGGCCTCCCGATAAATTGAATACCTGAATGTTCGATTTTCCTCACACCTTTTTGCAAACGATTTTCATTCTTCTTGGACTTTCTATTTACATGAAGGTGCCACTCATTCCCCAACTCTCTTCCCACGTTTTAATACTTGGTTTATTCATGAGTTCATATAACGTGGGCATGTTGGCATTGTTTGGAATGAGTGTCTCAGGATATATACTGACAGTCTTTGTCTCATCATCTATTTCAAAGGCTACCGGGATGACGCCTCTTTATAGGGTATTCATCGGTAAACTGTCGTCCTCTACTAATGAGACGGTATTCAATGTTGCTTTTGGACATGAAGAATCCACTTCTATTTCTTTTCTTTTGATCATTCCTTCGACTATATTTTTCAGGACATAACAATCCTTTAAGGAATGATTGATGATGTGATGTATCGGTAATAATTGGGATCATCGGTCTTATCAACCTCATTTGGCCTTTTTGGCTCCGGGAGTTTTATTGCTTTTGTAGCAAGTAACTAATAAAAAATTTGATCCACATCCTCATCATCAAAAGAATATTTAACCTCTTTTCTTTCCTTAAGAGTGAGTTTCTTTGACTCTTTTCTTGCTTTTCCTTTGTTTTGATTCTTGTCATTCTTAACAAAGGTAGCCATTGTTTCAGTCTTTTTTAATGGCTTTTTATTTTCAACCTTCTTCCATTCTGGGCGAGATCTCATCATGGCACCTTTCTGACGAGCTATTTGCCTTTCAACCACGCTCACCTTTGAAACCAATTCATTAAAAGATTGTGGTTCCACAGTTCCAATAAAAGTAGCCACTTATGGAACGAGATTATCAGCACACATGGAAACTGTAGAAATCTCTGTCAATTTTTCCGGGCATTGGAGGTTAAGATCCCTCCATCTAGTGATAAAGTCATTTGCACTTTCTCCCGGTCTTTACTTAGTTTCCACCAGATATGTGATTGTTACTTTCTTTTTTGAAGAGACAAATTGGGCTAGGAATGCTTTTTGCATATCATCCCATGTAATAATGGAACCTGGAGGAAGTTGTGTGTACCATGTGAATGCTGCCCCTTTTAGAGATTGCACAAACTGTCTAATCAATAGTGCATCTGATTGAGCAGTCTCGCCGCATGCAGAGGTATAATATGCTAAATGCTCGTGTGGAGACCCATTTATCCCATCGAATTTTTCAAAATTTGGCCTTACATAATATCGAGGGAAAGGGATTTGATCATAATATGCCAGGTAAGGCTTTCGGTACCCTAATACTGGCATACACATAGCAACTTGATATTTTCGTATTCCATCCATAATCAACGTCATCAAGTCTGGTTGTGGTATAGGATCCACCGGCTGTCTTGTCTCAGTTCTCAAGCCTGATTGAGGTATTGGGGATGTAGATGTCTGTCCTAGTCCAGATGCTTAACCTACACCCACATTTTCTTGCAAATGTATAGAGAGTCTTGCGACTTCAGCCTCCTTTTCAGCAAGCATCCTTCTCAATTCTCAGATTTGCTCACTTGCTCCTCCATGCTTGTCATTCCAGTAATTAAAACTGACATATTTCTTGATTCTATATCGTCATCAGCAGTTGACACTTCCATTTGGCCTATTAGAGGTGTATCTCTAATCGTTTGAGGACCAAAAGAATCATGCATATAACGTGCCTTTGATCGTGTGATTGGTCCCTTATATGGTACCGTTGCATTTCTTTCTACTTTGTCGTCAACAATAAGCTCCGTCGTTGGACAATTCTTGGTCATAAAGATCAATCCTTCGTCATCTCGTTCTTGGTTTTGATCGTTGAATAATGACCCAAGATTCACTTGTGGCATTCTCAGTCCACCACTCTTAACTTTCTTCACTGAGTTTTCTCTGAGTTGAGTAACTAAGCCTATTTGATCTCTGTCACTGACTATTGCCTTCAGTTTCCCTTTTTGTACACTCTTTTTGGGAATCTTTGAAACATTTGGTAATGTAGTGAAGCCGTCCACCTCTTTTGTTATCGGAGAAGCTAGAGTAGATCTCTCTTCAGCACTTGTCATCATAACAGATTCTACTGTACCGATGTTAATGGGGATCGAGCCAATCATAATCTGAACTGGTCGTTGATCCGTGATCTTAACAGCTTCTGCAAGACATGTCTTGACAGTTTTGACTGTGTTAACCTTCACATCCTCGGCGATCTTCGGAAGGAGAATAGCTACGGCCTTCATAGCTTGCTTAAACTTTCTTTTGGCAGACCTTGCTTGTCTTTTCTTCAATCATTTGGCAACCTTACCGCAAAGAGCCTTTGAAGATTGCTTTGCCTTAGAAACCTCACGAACTTTTGGCACCATGGCAGTAGCAGGTGCCCCAGTGATTACGAAGGTTGTCTTAAATCCCACCTTTTTTGCTCCCCAGCAATCCTTATGGATGGGAGTTGATGGAAGTACACAGTAACTTGTGGTGCCATTCTGTAAAATGACACAAACGGTTATATTTAAATGATTACTATAATAAAATATTACCATTATAACCAGAGATCAAAAGGAGAATGGGTCCTACCGGGCGTGCCAAAAACTATGTTGTGTGTGAAATATTATTTCAACATTAATAAATATTTTCACTCAACAGTTAGGATGGCTAAAAAAGTTACATTTTTATTTTTGTTTTGCATTCTAAAATTAATATACGATTTTTATGAATTAATGCAACAATTATCCCCATTTTTTGATGAATATTCTATTTTTAATAATTTTCTTTATTTTTTGTATTTGAAAAAGAAAATAAAATAAAAACGACATCAAAACATTATAAAATTTTACAGACACGATCCTTACATTTTTTCTGGGCAAGCCTGCAAAAAATGGCCTAAAAATGACAAAAAAGCTGTCAAAAATCCCCCGGCCCACGTAGTTGGGCGCCCATGGATTGGGATAGGTCAAAATTTGATATTTTTATTTATGTTTTGCATTCTAAAATTAATATACGATTTTTAGGAATTAATGCAACAAGGAGCACTATTTTTTGATGAATATTCTATTTTTTTACGATTTTCTTTATTTTTTATTTTTTGAAAAATAGAATAAAATAAAAATGACGTCAAAACATTATGAACTTTTGCAGAGACGATCCTTACATTTTCCTGGACATGCATGCAAAAAATGGCCTCAAAAAATGACAAAAACAGAAAACACTGTGAAAAAGCCCCTAGCCCGCGTAGTGGTGCGCACAGCGGCCGGGATAGGTCAAAAATTTACATTGTTATTTATGTTTCACATTCTAAAGTAAATATATGATTTTTAGGAATTAATGCAAGAAGCAACTGTAACACCCTGAAGAATTAAACAAGATTAATTGAGGTAATTAAGATTTATTAGTGTGCATAATCTAGTTTAATTAATTGATTATTCATTAATAAATGTTTCTGACATGTAAATTTAAATAATTCTAAGGTATTTAAATATTTTCAGTAATTATATTTTTACCCCAGAGGTGTGTGTGGGCACATTCCTGGACTGTCTTTCAAATATTTTGTGACGCCTATCTTTTTCCTTTTTCTTTCCTTTTCTTTTTCCTTTTGCCGTCCTTTTCCTTTCTTTTCCTTCCGTGCAGTCTCTCTCTCTCTCATTCCATCTCTCGCTCTCTCTCT
The DNA here is from genome assembly GCF_000414095.1 of Morus notabilis. Classification (NCBI taxonomy): domain Eukaryota; kingdom Viridiplantae; phylum Streptophyta; class Magnoliopsida; order Rosales; family Moraceae; genus Morus; species Morus notabilis. Next base: position 748,996 of record NW_010366164.1, read on the forward strand.
CATTCGTTCCCCTCTCTCTCTCGTTCGTTCCTCTCTCTCTCTCTCGTTCGTTCTTCTCTCTCTCTATCTGGTTCGTTCCTCTCTTTCTCTCTCTCGTTCGTTCCTCTCTCTCTCTCTCTCCAATTCAAATCTTCACTGAATCAACCCGGATTTCAAACCAAAGGAAAATTTCAAGAAGTTTTTAACGTCAAGAGAAGGATTTAAGTTAAGATTTCTGAAAACCTCTCCTGAATCTCAAGTTTTTCCGATTCAAAAACTTACTTTTGGTTTGAAATGGATTTTGATGGATTTTAAGAGAAACCATGGTAGAAATTGGAGATCTTGGGTTCTTTGGACTTGATTTAGTACTTAGAACCTGGATCTAGTGGTTTTCCTTTGAGATATTTTGAATTGGAACTGGAATTGTAGGTTTTTAAACTGATTTTGGCGAGTTTTCCTCGCCCTGCTGATCCCACCGGTCGACCGGATTGCACTTTAACAGGTCGACCTATGCGGTTGACCGAAGTGTACACCACCGATCGACCGGTGGTGTTGTACTGCTCTGTCACCGGTCGACCGGTGTACACGGGGTGTGGACCCTGTTTTGTTGAAAAACCCTGTTTGACCTTGATTTTTTAGGAGAACCCAAATTAGCTTCATTTGGGGACCTAGAATGAATGAGTTAGCATCTTTAATCCATGTTTTGATATTGAAAACCCTTAGAATGATGATTTGAAACATGAATTGATTTATGAAACTAAAAAAAATTGATTAAGGCACACTAATAGGAAATCAAATGGTATAATTGAGATTAAATTACTTTAGGAACGAGGATTGAATCCTAAAGTGTTGTTTTATATCAATACTAGCTGAGGACTCAGATTGAGGGGCTTGAGGAAGTGAAAGCTGGAATAGAGTAACGCTAGCCACATGTTTGATATCTGTGAGGTAGGATTCCTTACCCCTTTCTTTGTTAGCCTGTTTTAAAAAAGAGTTTTGACCTTGCAAATGATTTAAAGAAAGGGCACGTTTGTGAAAGAAAATCATTTCAAAAACAATAGCTTGATTTTAGCTATTGGAATTATAATGAACTGTTTTATAAAGTTTAATGAATGATTTCTTAAGACAAGAGATTTTGTGAATCGGTAAACCGGCTGATGGCCTAGATAGGATGTGGAGAGTGCATTCTTGGGCGCAGAACCCGAAACCCGAGCCGGGGGTGATAGGCTTGTGCATGTGGTTGTGTAAGTAATTTATCATAGTATAAATGACTTGTTAATGCTTGTAATACGGATATTTTCAGTTATATTTCCTTTCAGAAAAAGGATGTGAGGTTTCGGCTGTTGTATTGGAATTGAATGTCTGTATTTATTTCATTACTTATTCATATATTTATTTACTCATTCATTTATTTACTTGTTTATAATGTTATTTCAAAATATATCCTACTAAGCCTTTCGCTTACGTTTTATTGTTTTATAAATATTAAACCCCTCCTAGGCGACTCTAGGAGCAGTGCGGAGTAGCTGAGTAGATTGCTACTGTCCGATTAAGAGAGGTTTGTGATCATCATCTTTGTGTATAAATGTAAGAATTTCTAAATTCTATAAACTCTGATCTTTGAATTCTAGACTGTGGTTGATGTCTGTAATGTTATTTACATGTTCATGTATGTATAATACTACATATCCTGTGGGTGAAGCCCTGAGTGATGTTAGAGGCTCAACTTGTAGCCTTTTTCCTTGTAATCTATTTTCAATTAAACGGGAGGCTTGTTTAGGAATTTCTTTAATATTTCATTCTTAATCGCGTTTAACCTCTAAACGAGCCTCCCTGTCACCGACCCCTGCCCTGGGGCATGACAGAGTGGTATCAGAGCCTTAGGTTTAGAAACCACCAGATTGTACATACATGTGCGACATCAGGAATCCACTAAATAGTCTAGTTTCTTTTCATTTAAAGAAGATGCCGCCGCGTCATAGATCAGTTAACAACTCAGCACCACAGAATCAGGAGTTGATGGATGCCATGTATGCCACTTTTCAAGGCATGGCTACTCAAGCTCAGAATGAGCGACTGGCCGAGGATAGGAAGCAAAGTTATGTCCGTGAATTTAGACGTGCACCTATCCCCACATTTAATAGTGAGGGAGGATCCTAGGTAGTGGAGTACTAGTTTGACTCCATAGTTATACACCTAAACACTATGGGAGTGCTGAAGGAATATTGGATAGAATTCGTGATACATAAGATAGAAGGCCAAGCAAGTACTTGGTGGAAACAAGTAAGGATAGGGCTTGACATTGCGGGAATGACCTGGGAGCAGTTTGAAGTTCTCTTTAATGAACGATACTTCCCACAGAGTTACCGGGATTAAAAAGCAATGGAGTTTATGTCCTTGCTACAAGGTGATATGTCCGTAAGGGAGTATAAGGCTAAATTCAATGACTTTTCCCGCTTTATGCCATCACTGGTGGAGTCCAAGCATTTGAAATGCCTTAAATTTGAAAAAAGGCCTTAAGAATTCTGTAAGAAGGCTGATAGTGGCTCTAAGAATTTGAAATTTTTGAGACTTAGTGGCTGCTGCCACAAGCATGGAGCGGGATAATCTGGCTTATCAGCAAAGTAAGGAAGCAGCTGGCCGAGTTTCTATTTCGGGTGGATCTTCTGCTGCAGGCGGGCCACAACAGAGTGGTAAAAGGAACTACAACCAGGGGCAGATTAGTGGAAAAATGATCAGTGGTGGCAGTAGTTCGTATGGAAGTAACATGAGTGCTCCTTATAGACCTAAGTGCCATCATTATGGGCAAGTTGGTCACATTAGGAGGAATTGTCCTAATCAAAACCAACCACCGACTCAACAGCCCCAAAGTTACGCTTCCTATAGTCAGGGAAGGCCACCGTAGTTTGTGCCACCTTATCAGCCATAACTACCGATGCCATACCTTCCTGTGCTAACCTACCATCTGCCTTAATATCCATAGTTTTAGCCTCAAGCGTCGGGACCAGTGCAGATTCATCCACCACAACAATATAGGCCAGGAACTCAGATGCCTAATATTGGTGATAAAGGGATGGGGAAAGCACAAGGACAAGCTTATACCCTAATAGGAGGCAGTTCTAAAGGTCAGGCCAATAACATTATGGTTGAGGGTATGATTCTAATCTTTCACTCATTAGCACATGTGTTGTTTGATACTAGTGCTACCCATTCTTTCATATCAAGCTCTTTTGTACAAACCTTGAAATTGAAATCTAAGAGCTTGGAAACCCCGATGACTTTAAACTCCCCATTGGGATGTGTGGAGGTAGCTAGTGTGTGCAAATCGTTTGAAATCACGATTGGGGGTGAGTGATTGAGAGTTGACCTGATAATCATTCCGATGAGTTTGTTTGACGTGGTGCTCAGAATGGATTGGTTAGCAAGATACAGTGCAATTGTTGATTGCTACCACAGGAGAGTGACTTTGATGACAAAGTCTGGAACGGTAATTACTTATCAAGCGGACATGAACCTAGTCCTGGAAGAATGACTGTTGAGATACAGCGTTGGGGGACGTAGGAACCTCGCTTGTTTCTCTTTCCTTCTTTGGCACCTGTAGAAATGAGAGAATTAAAGAAGCAGCTCAGTGAGCTAGCAGAAAAATGGTATATCAGGAATATCACTTCCTCTTGGGGTGCACCTGTATTTTTTATGAAGAAGCACGACGGATCTCTCCAGTTGTACATTGACTATCGTCAATTGAATAGGGTAACTATGAAGAATAAATACTCAATGCTGATGATCGATGAGTTATTCGATCAGTTGGGTGGATCACAGTATTACTCTAAGATTGACTTGAGGTCAAGATATCACCAGCTTTAGATTAAGGAGGAAGACATTCCAAAAATTGCTTTTAGAACACGGTATGGGCATTTTGAGTTTCTGGTGATGCCTTTTGGGCTGACAAATGCCCTAGCTGCATTCATGGATCTAATGAACCGTGTCTTCCAGCCGTACTTAGATCAGTTTGTGATCATCTTCATCGATGGCATTTTGGTCTATTCAAAGACTTGGGAAGAACATGAGCAGCATTTGAGAATTGTTCTTCAGACTCTTCGTGAACACCAGTTCTATGCGAAGAAAGAGAAGTGCGACTTCTGGCTGACATAAGTGAAGTTTCTTGGACATGTGATATCGGGACAAGGAATTTCTGAAGATCCTTCCAAGATCGAGACTGTGCTACAGTGGGAAAGGCCGAAAAATGTGGCAGAGATTCAAAGTTTCCTCAGACTAGCAGGATACTATCGGCATTTTGTAAAGGACTTCTCGAGCATTGTTGCACTGATGACTCGGTTGACCAAGAAAGTAGCCAGATTTGAATGGGACGCTGAGTGTGTCAGGAATTGAAGACCAGACTAACAAGTGCCTCAGTGTTGACTATACCCGATAGCAAAGAGCCATATGAGGTGTATTCTGACGCCTCAGAGAGTTGACTTGGTTGTGTCTTGATGCAAGGTGGATGCGTCGTAGCCTATGCATCTTGCCATTGAAGCCGCATGAACGGAATTACCCTACTCATGATTAGAGCTAGTAGGGGTGATATTTGCTTTGAAGATATGTAGATGCTATCTCTATGGAGTAAGGTTTCAGGTTTTTTCTAACCATAAAAGTCTGAAATACATGTTTACTCAAAAAGATCTGAACCTCCGACATAGGAGATGGATGGAATACATGGAAGATTACGACTTCACGCTGCAATATCATCCTGGAAAAGCTAATGTGGTTGCTCATGTACTTAGCAGGAAAACAACAAGAACTATGGCATTATTAGCTTTGGAAGACTGAAAAAAGACTGAAGTAGTAAACGACTATGATCTTCAGTATTATAAGGATTTTAACCAGGCAATGGTGTATAATCTGATCTCCACACCGACTCTTGTGCAACAAGTTAAGCAAAATCAATGGCAAGATCCTTATCTCCAAGGAATCTGGATTCGAATCCAGAATGGAGAGCAGCTTGAGGATTGGAGAATCCAAGAAGATAAAGCACTTTACATTCGTAATCGCCTAGCCATTCCTAAGGTGGATGAGATTAAAAAGGTGATTCTGCATGATGCCCTTAAATCAAGGTACGCTATTCATCTAGGAAGCACTAAGGTGTACCAGAATCTTAAACGACAATACTGGTGGAGAGGCATGAAGAAAGACATTCGTGAGTATGTCTCAGAATGTGTAACTTGTCTCCGGATCAAAGCTGAGCACCAAAAATCAGCGGGATGAGTTCGCATATGTTTTTTCGGATGAGCTACCCGAGTTACCGCCAGATCGGGAGATTGAATTCAGTATTGTTGATTTCGGGAATGACACCTATCTCTATTCCTGCTTACTAAATGGCACCTATAGAAATGAGAGAATTAAAGAAGCAGCTCAGTGAGCTAGCAGAAAAAGGGTATCTTAGGAATGTCACTTACCCTTGGGGTGCACCTGTATTGTTTATGAAGAAGCACGACGGATCTCTCCAGTTGTTCATTGACTATCGTCAATTGAATAGGGTAACTATGAAGAATAAATACTCATTGCTGATGATTGATGAGTTATTCGATCAGTTGGGTGGATTACAGTATTACTCTAAGATTGACTTGAGGTCAAGATATCACCAGCTTAAGATTAAGGAGAAAGACATTTCAAAAACTACTTTTAGAACACGGTATGGGCATTTTAAGTTTCTAGTGATGCCTTTTGGGCTGACAAATGCCCTAGCTGCATTCATGGATCTAATGAACCGTGTCTTCCGACCGTACTTAGATCAGTTTGTGATCGTCTTCATCGATGACATTTTAGTCTATTCGAAGACTTGGGAAGAACATGAGCAGCATTTGAGAATTGTTCTTCAGACTCTTCGTGAACACCAGCTGTATGTGAAGAAAGAGAAGTGCGACTTCTGGCTGACATAAGTGAAGTTTCTTGGACATGTGATATCGGGGCAAGGAATTTCTGAAGATCCTTCCAAGATCAAGACTATGCTACAGTGGGAAAGGCCGAAGAATGTGGCAGAGATTCAAAGTTTCCTCAGGCTAGCAGGATACTATTAGCATTTTGTAAAGGACTTCTCGAGCATTGTTGCACCGATAACTCGGTTGACCAAGAAAGTAGCCAGATTAGAATGGGACGCTGAGTGTGTCAGGAATTGAAGACCAGACTGACAAGTGCCTCAGTGTTGACTATACCCGATAGCGAAGAGCCATATGAGGTGTATTTTGACGCCTCGGAGAGTTGACTTGGTTGTGTCTTGATGCAAGGTGGACGCGTCGTAGCCTGTGCATCTTGCCAATTGAAGCCACATGAACGGAATTACTCCACTCATGATTTGGAGCTAGCAGCGGTGATATTTGCTCTGAAGATATGTAGATGCTATCTCTATGGAGCAAGGTTTCAGGTTTTTTCTAACCATAAAAGTCTGAAATACGTGTTTACTCAAAAAGATCTGAACCTCCGACATAGGAGATGGATGGAATACATGGAAGATTATGATTTCACGCAGCAATATATCCTGGAAAAGCTAATGTGGTTGCTCATGCACTTAGCAGGAAAACAACAAGAACTATGCGGACATAAGGCGTGGGCCTTTGGAATTCCAGGAAGGTGACTTCATTCTGTTGAAGGCTTCCCTACGCAAAGGAGTTGTTCATTTTGGTGTAAAAGCGAAACTTGCGCCAAGGTACGTTGGGCCATTCCTGATCGTGCAACGAGTTGGTGTCGTGGCGTATCGCCTGGCTTTACCTCCTGAGTTATCTCACATGCATGACGTATTCCATGTTTCGATGCTTCACAAATGTCAACCTGATCCAGAAGCCGTGGTACAGTGGTATGACGTTTCGATACAGTTTGACGCGACATACGAGGAAGCGCCAGTTCAGATTCTCAATCGTAAGATGAAGAGTTTGTATCATCGTGAAATCTCATTAGTGAAAGTGTTATGGCCGCACCATGGAGTTGAGGAAGCGCCAGTTCAGGAACGGTACCCGCATCTGTTTTCACTGTGAGGTAGGTTCTAATTTCGATGATGAAATTCCTTAAGGGGGGTAAAGTTGTAACACCCTGAAGAATTAAACAAGATTAATTGAGGTAATTAAGATTTATTAGTATGCCTAATTTAATTTAATTAATAAATTATTGATTAATACATGTTTCTTATGTGTAAATTTAAATAATTCTAAGGTATTTAGATATTTTCAGTAATTATATTTTAACCTCAGAAGTGTGTGTGGGCACATTCCAGGACCGTCTTTCAAATATGTTGTGACACCTGCCTTTTTCCTTTTTCTTTCCTTTTCCTTTTTCTTTTTCCTTCCTTTTCCTTTCTTTTCCTTCCGTGCACTCTCTCTCTCTCTTTCTCTCGTTCATTCCACTATCTCTCTCTCTCTCTCTCTCTCGTTCAAATCTTCACCGAATCAAACCGGATTTCGAACCAAAGGAAAATTTCAATAAGTTTTCAACGTCAAGAGAAGGATTTGAGGTAAGATTTTTGAAAACCTTTCTTGAATCTCAAGTTTTTCAGATTCAAAAACTTACTTTTGGTTCGAAATAGATTTCGATGGATTTTGAGTAAAACCATGGTAGAAATTGGAGATATTGGGTTCTTTGGACTTGATTTAGTTCTTAGAACCAAGATCTAGTGGTTTTTCATTGAGATATTTCGAATTGGAACTATAATTGCAGGTTTTCAGACTGATTTTGGTGAGTTTTCCTCGCCCTGTTGATCCCACCGGTCGACCCATCCGGTCAACCGGATTACACTTTAACAGGTCGACCTATGCGGTCGACTGAAGTGCACACCACCGGTCGACCGGTGGTGTTGCACTGCTCTATCACCGGTCCACCGGTGTACACGGGGTTTGACCCTGTTTTGTTGAAAAACCCTGTTTTGACCTCAGTTTTTTAGGAGAACCCAAATTAGCTTCATTTGGGGACCTAGAATGAATGGATTAACATCTTTAATCCATGTTTTTGAGATTGAAAACCCTTGGAATGATGATTTGAAACATGAATTAAATTATGAAACTGAAAAAAATTGATTAAGGCACACTAATAGGAAATCAAAAGATATAATTGAGATTAAATTGTTTTAGGAACTAGGATTGAATCCTAAAGTGTTATTTTGTATCAATCCTAGCCGAAGACTCGGATTGAGGGGCTTGAGGAAGCGAAAGGCGGAATAGAGTAACGCTAGCCACAGGTTTGAGATCTATGAGGTAGGATTCCTTACCCCTTTCTTTGTTAGCATGTTTTCAAAAAGAGTTTTGGCCTTGCAAATGATTTAAAGAAAGGGCACGTTTGCGAAAGAAAAGTATTTAAAAAACAATAGCTTGATTTTAGCTATTGGAATTATAATGAATTGTTTCATAAAGTTTAATGAATGATTTCTTAAGACAAGAGATCTAGCGAATCGGTAAACCGGCTGATGGCCTAGATAGGATGTGGAGAGTGCGTCCTTGGGCGCAGAACCCGAAACCTGACCCGGGGGTGATAGAGTTGTGTATGTGGTTGTGTAAGTAATTTATCATAGTATAAATTACTTGTTGATGCCTGTAATACATAGATTTTCAGTTATATTTCCTTTCAAAAAAAGGACGTGAGGTTCCGACTGTTGTGTTGGAACTGAATGTCTATATTTATTTCATTGCTTATTCATTTATTTATTTACTTGTTTATAAAGTTATTTCAAAATATATGCTATTGAGCCTTTCGCTCACATTTTATTATTTTATAAATACTAAACCCCTCCCAGGCGACTCTAGGAGCAGTGCGGAGTAGTTGAGTAGAGTGCTACCGTCTGGTTAAGAGAGGATTGTGATCATCATCTCTGTGTATAAATGTAAGAATTTGTAAATTCTGTAAACTCTTATCTTTGAATTCTATACTGTGGTTGAAGTCTGTAATGTTATTTACATGTTCATGTATGTACAATGCTGGATATCCTGTGGGTGAAGCCCTGAGTGATGTTAGAGGCTCAAGTTCTAGCCTCTTTCTTGTAATCTATTTTCAATTAAACGGGAGGCTTGTTTAGAAATTTCTTTAATATTTCATTCTTAATAGCGTTTAACCTCTAAACGAGCCGCCACGTCACCGATCCCTGCCCCAGGGCGTGACAGTAACACCATTTTTTTAATGAATAATCTATTTTTTTTATGATTTTCTTCGTTTTTCGTCTTCAAAAAATAAAATAAAATAAAAAGGACGTCAAAACATTATGAAATTTTGCAGAAACGATCCTTAAATTTTTCGTGGCATTCC